>NC_079208.1:25777804-26035122 GCF_026745355.1 Beta vulgaris subsp. vulgaris
TTTGTGCATATTTGTGTGTGCATGGCTTTAATTGTTTCGTATTATCAATGTTTCGATTCGAATATCGTCAAACGACTTTTTCGCGATAAAAAAAAACAAGAAAGCAAACTTATGTGCTTCTACACGTGTCGCACCTGGTTTGCGTCCCACGCAAAGGCCAGCGTGCCACGCAGCTTGTCTTCCGCGTCCCGCGTATTAGGTGCGATCCACGCGGCATCTGCGCTCCGCGCTTTACATCATATGCGTGTTGCGCTTCTTACCTTCATGTCGATCCAAGTTATTCATGTTTCTTGTGATTCTAAAAAAAAAATCATCTCAATAAAAAAAATCATCTCAATAAAAAAATTTCAATCTCTAATTTTCGATCTATTTCGAAAATTCTATCTCCACCCATCCTTTACCAAACTATAACTCTTATCCTTTTTTTCAAAAATAATTCTCCTATCTTTTTCAAAAATTTATCCCATCTTAAATCTCATATCTACTTTAAAAAAAAATTATCTCTACATTTTTCTTAAAAAAAAAACCATCTTTTTTCCTATGACATATCTTTTTTCGAAAATTCTTCCTGTTTTCCATCCAATCTTTCCATGTATGTTATCCATCATTTGTGTAAAACATTTAGAATTTCTTTTAGTACCCATCTTTTTGTAAAACTCTCATCCGCCTAAGAATTTTGACTTCATTAGAATCCATGTAGCTCATATGTCTAGGTCCATCCTGTTTCACTCCATTTAGAGATCTTCACCTCATCTACCTATATCCATGTTCGGAGTCTAAACCCTGTCTAGGTTCACCCATCTAAGAAGTCTAGGGTCGTTAGAATTATTAAAAGTCTATCGTGCACAAAAATTCCATGCATACTAGGACTCTAAAACCATTAGAAAATTATCTATCCTAGGAGTCTAAATCCATTAGAGTTTCATCCATTTTAGGAGTCTAGGTCCAGTAGAGTTTCATTCACTATAGGATTCTAGGTCCACTAGTGTTTCATGCATATTAGGAGTCTAGCATCCTTGGAATTTCGTCAAATCTAGAATTCTAACGTCATTAGAATTTTATTAGTCTAAAATTTAAACTCATTAGAAGTCTGTTAGGTCCGCATTTTCATACTAGAATCCTTTTCGCTGTGCATAGTCTATCGTTCATACACTTCATGCATAACTAGAGTTGTTAAGCATTTAGGAGTCTCATTGCATCCATACTCTCCAATTGATTTCATGCATTATGCATTTAGTAGTCCTGAACTACGAGCGATATAATTTCCTCTTTTGGGATAGGTAGGTGGCCTTTACAGGTTCGAACGCTTAGATTGAGTCATGCATACATGCATCAGGT
Source organism: Beta vulgaris subsp. vulgaris (assembly GCF_026745355.1). Taxonomy (NCBI): domain Eukaryota; kingdom Viridiplantae; phylum Streptophyta; class Magnoliopsida; order Caryophyllales; family Amaranthaceae; genus Beta; species Beta vulgaris. Next base: position 25,779,143 of record NC_079208.1, read on the forward strand.
TTAGGTGCATCCAAAAGAGTCATACATACATGCATTAGGTCTAGGTGCATCAAAAAAAATTCAAAAAAGTCATCATTCATTTAGGATATTCAAGTTTGTTCCTAGAAGCAAAACTTTTAAAAAAACATACATTATTTCTGTAACACCCCGGCAAATTTTACATAACCTTAATCGCCAGCGGAAGCATAACTTAATCATGTGGGTTATGTCCCACAAATAAAATAATAGCCTAAAATTAAAAATTCACTATACAATTACTCATCGTAAAATAATACTTTTTTTATCCATCATACAAAATATCCTAAAACCTCATACAATCATACATAATCTCCATAACGCAGTATAATAGTGATCCACAATTGTTCTCCCATACTTAAAACATAAAACAAAACATCATGAGCCGAGTCTCAGTAACATACTACTCTAACATCGTAAATTCATTTCACATCATTTTGTTTATAAACAGGAAGGAGAGAAATAGTAAAACTATTTTGCAAACATAGCATATCATGTTACATTATCTTCTTTATCATGTTCATCATCATATAACTTTTACTTTGGTAACTTGGCTAGTACAACGGAAGAGACGTCTCCCCAGAACATAGTAACATCGTAAACGGAAGACAGCCACCCGAGGACAACAACCCTCACTAAATGGAAGGTGGCGTTATTTGCCCAGAATGCGCAGTGCCACCCGAGGACAATAGCCCTCACTAAATGGAAGGTGGTTAACCGGCCGAAAGGTACGTGCACGACCCGGGATAACAGAATACTTGCCAAGAACCATCTTTCACTTGAATTTATCTTGTTTCATTTGTTTTAAGCATATCATCATCATCGTGTCTAATTATATTCTTTCATTTCATAATAACATCATCATCATCATTTCATAGCATCGTATCATCATAACCATCATAAAACATTTCATTTCGATCCCGCAATCCATATATAAAACATAATATTAATCATGATCATAAAACATACTTCGAAGGGGAATGCGGGTGTTAGCAGTACACGTTACCTGAATTCCTGCTTATCAACCACGATAGCCGGGGGAGGCTTGTAATATCCTTTATCTTATTTAATCTATTCAAGAATAATTTTATTAACGAACGTTTCGTAATATAGCTTTTAAGCCTGAATATTAGTTAGCGCTTGTTAAGGTCATATCGGTCATTACAACGTTGCAAAGGTCTCCTTATGGTCATTATTTCTTAATCGTTAATAACTTTTTAATTAAGGTGACTCTTTAATCAACTAATTAGGTGAAATAACTCCTTTAGTTATACTTTTAGAATTATCTAAACCTCGTACTTAAAGTTATCTTACATAACCTATAACCATTCGAAAATATATTATTGTTCGAGTTCATAGTTGAGCACCAATTAGTCGTCCATTATTAAGCTATAATGGGGCCATTAATATTATTTTAATCACTTAAAACTATTAAGTCAATCTATATTGTTATTATAAGTGAACTTAAGTATTAGTGAAATAATAAGAACTTATACTCAAATTATAAATAACAAGCTAATTCGATTAGTTTTAATTGACTCAAATAGCTTAGTAATTCATGAAATATAGCCCGAAAATAGTTTTTATGAATTAAGTTAAGTGGTCATTTAAACTAACTAAATCAGTCCTTTAACAAGTCCAACCATCTTTAGTCCAATATAGAGTTATCCTAGGCCCAAAACTAACATAACTAGCAAAAGACATTTGGGCTTAAACATTAAGAAATCAGAAAATTAAGAATGAAGAGGAGCGTCATATACCTCTGCTCCGTGAGCAGGGTCGACAAGCGTGAGGCAAAATGACGTCTCCGGCGAACGGCAACAACGAGCAGCGACGGTGCAACGGCGAGCCGCTGCGGTGTGCAACGACGATGGCGGATGGAGGTCGTCGATGGTCTGCGCACAGCTGGGCGAGTCGAAAAGGGAGCGACGAGAGAGAAGAGTGCGAAGAAGAGCTAGAAGAGGTGGGGCTGGTGCGGGTGGCTGGCGTTTGACGCGAAGGTGGCCGACGGCGAAGGTGGTAGGACGGGCGAGTGGTGTTGTGCCGGGGGGGGGGTAGACGTGGTGGTTATGTGGTGGTGTTGGTGGTGCAAAAACATTTTTTAATTTTGGCTTTTTAACTTCCTTCTTGTTTTCATTTGTTTCTTGATTAAATTTGAGGTGAATTTCTGGATGGAGTAGTGCTGATTTGTGTGGTGTGTTTGAGCAACGAGGGTGTCTATTTATAGCCATTGTTGGAGCTCAAAAAACATGAGCTTTGTTGGGTGGTTTTTGACCAAAACTGTGGATGTAAACCATTGAGTTACGGAATTGAGTAATATGTTTACTGAAATGTTGACTTAGATGAAGGTGTGAGTGGCTTTGGCAGAGAAAAAAAAAAAACTGATCAAATTTGGGCATGTTTGCCATATGTTTGCCATAGAAGAGGAAGGAATGAAGTAGGAGGAGGAAAACAGTCAACTTTCTCAGTTTTATGATACTTTCTTTATTTTTCTTTTAATTTATGAAATCAGAAAATAGTCATTGCTTCAACTTTCAACCACATAGTTGGGAGATAGTTAAATATAAGTCTAATATTTTCTGGTTAAACAAAAGAATAGGATTACCCCTTTTTACAAAGTCTAGTAATTTATGTTTAACATAATAGAAAGAAAATTTTAACTCTTAGTCAAATTAGTGATTAATTATAACTAAATAATTCATTAAACCTGGTTAAGTTTTTAGGATATTACACTTTCACTCCATTTCTCTCTGTCCATCATAACTCCATTTCTAATCTTCCAATGGATGATACATTATAGGACACATACAATATGACAAAGACATTTCAAGAACAAGTCGATGAGTTGAAGGGTATGCTAGTGGATCTTGTAGCACGTGTTGGCAGACTAGAGGGAAATTACATTGTTCTTCAAGAGAATTGTAGTACAAATTAAGAGGCACTAGATATCTTCGATATAATGGTATATGACCCACAAAGGATCAATGAACTTAACAACATCATACCACATAACTTAACTGTCAGGCCTTTGATCAAGTCCAAATTCACTGTTACTCCGATTGGAATACCTTCTAAGCACCTTCATGTCACTGTCTCACATGGACTTACACATAATGCCATCAAGCCTAAAAAGAAACCGCTCAGGAAGTATACATCGTTAGACATGACTTTTGAAGTTGCCTTTGACTGCCTTCATGATAAAGGTGTTCCGGATCCTTGTAAAAAAAAAAAAGACTAACATGGGATAAGGATGCCTATTGCAAATACCATAGAGGCAATGGAAATAAGATTGCTTCCTGGAAAAAGTTAAAAGAGGTTATCGAAGATATGATAGATGAGGGGAGGCTTACACTCCCTACTGCTGAAAAATGCGAAAGATAATTACCTCAATGCCATACAAGTAGACACAACTCTGAGCTCAATCGCTCATTAAAGCATTTGGACTCTCTTAGGTCCAATCAGCACATAAAAAAAAAATTCACAGTTCTTCTCTTTTCATTTAGAAAGAGATCTCATGAAGATCGAAGCAACGAAGCTATCTTGTCAAGTGACTAGGATTCTAAACTTTGGATTTCATTTTCCGTTTCATCTCTCTTGTTTTTCCTAGCTCGATACAAGATTTCCCTTCTATTTCATGTACTCATCATTTTCAATTAATAAATGAGTATTTCTTTTCGAACCTTGTACTAATGAACATCAATGAAAATTATCGCCTTCAAATAAATGAATTTCTAATTCTCATGACTATTCTAATAAAGGCGATGAAAAACGGGTATATATAAAAGAGGCATTCATCCCTTCCCTATAACTATTCATCCCTTTCAACCTAAATGCATAACACGCCTCTCCCTTTAACGTACCCAAGGGGAAGTACATTTGACGACCATTCAATGTAAAGGGCAAGTAAAAAAAAACAGAGCAAAAGCAAAAAGTAGTGCAACAATATCGAATAAAAAAAAATTGCAAAAAGAAGAAGGTGTTGCAAATAAGCACATCGACAAATTTGTCAAATGTACTTTCTTTTCAAAACCTTCAACCGTCGATCATAAACCTCCCATTTCATCAAAGGCCTTGACCTCCACAACCAAAGGCCATTACAAGCCAAATCATATTTCTGATAAACCTTCTCATAAGCATGCATATCCTATCCCAATAAGCCACAAAATACAAACCAAATCCCGCTAGATCAAAAACCTGTAAGGGGGATCTAGACAAAAGTCAGGGCATCTATTCATTCATCAGCCTGAACTATGAATAGCATGATCCACCTAAAGATACGTAGGAAGCCTCACCTTGATGTCCGACTGCTTTAAACCAAACAAACCTTCCACTAGTAGAATAAATGTTGATTGCTGCGGTCAAAAAGTGGCATATTGCTGCGGTTTTGCGCGCGCAGCAATTAAGGGGGCAACAATAGGTAATAATTATATTGTTGCGGTTTTAAACTGCAGCAATATCTGCAGATATTGCTGCGGGTTTTAGGCCAAACCGCATCAATATATTTATGTGTTATCAATTTAAAAGAGAATATTGTTGCGGTTATGGCTAGCAACGGCAACAACATATTGACCTATTGTTGCGGTTGTTGCCCAAAACCGCAGCAATAGGTCCTGATATAGGGAATTTTTTTTTTTTTTTTGCATTTCAAAATTAATTTTGAGAGATCAAAAGCAATTAACCCATACACTATCCACCAAATTTACAAACGAATCCACCAAATTTACAGACGAATTGAAGATAAAAGGATATAGATCTCATTAATATATAAAAAACAACTATTACAACTTATTAATTACAAAAATTATAATAAAAACAAAAAAAATAAGCAACTGAAATTCAGAATTCTAAATCTAAAAATTAAATAAAACGACACATATTAAAATGTCAATTAAAATTTAAAGGTAGAATACCACCTTTTTGAGAAACAGTAAAAGTGTAAAACTAAAAATCAAATACTAGATCTAAAAAAAACTAAAATTCATTTTTTTTGAATCAATTGCTGTGCGCGAGATCTGGTAAACGACCGACGGCTTTCTTGAACGGTTTTTGCCTCTATGCATGTACCTCCCACAGTACTTTGAATCTGGGTATGCTTCTTTTGGACACCTCCATTTTTTCCCATCTGTTCTTCTGCACCTTCCTGGTTCTGGGTCTATCTTTTTTCTTGGTAAACGGCCGACGAAGAAATTAATGACGACGAATTGAGAAGAGTCGTTAGTTGTCTTCGAATTTCGAAAAGTTCACCTCGATTTCGAATTTCTCAAGAACGAAGATGAAAGCAAGAACGAAGAAATTGACGACACATGAACGAAGAAATTGACGACACAAGAACGAAGGTGAAAACAAGAATGAAGGTGAGAAGAAATGGTGGTGGATCAGAAGTGAGAGGAAGGAGAGGGTGAGAAATGAAACGCCAGAGGAAGTGAGAGGAAGGAAAGGGTGAGAACTGAGAAATGAAACGGCCGAGGAAGTGAGAGGAAGTGAAAGTGAGGTGAGAGGGTGAGAAATGAGAAGCGCGTTTTATTAAACCCTAATTAGCATATTGCTGCGGTTTTGCAAATGAACCGCACTAATATATTAAAATAATAATTTTTGAAATTATTTTTAATATATTGTTGCGGTCCTACGTGGAAACCGCAGCAATATTTGCTGTTCAAGGCCCCAAATTATTTTTAAAAAGTGTCCGTTAGACAATATTGCTGCGGTTTTGGGTGGGAACCGCAGCAATATTGTCAATTTCTATTTTTTTTTTCTTTTTGCGTGTTATATTGTTGTTTATAGGTAAAACCGCAGCAATATCACCGCAGCAAATATCATTTATTCTACTAGTGTTCATTGGTTCTGGGTCTATCTTTTTTCTTGGTAAACGGCCGACGAAGAAATTAACGACGACGAATTGAGAAGAGTCGTTAGTTGTCTTCGAATTTCGAAAAGTTCACCTCGATTTCGAATTTCTCAAGAACGAAGATGAAAGCAAGAACGAAGAAATTGACGACACATGAACGAAGAAATTGACGACACAGAACGAAGGTGAAAACAAGAATGAAGGTGAGAAGAAATGGTGGTGGATCAGAAGTGAGAGGAAGGAGAGGGTGAGAAATGAAACGCCAGAGGAAGTGAGAGGAAGGAAAGGGTGAGAACTGAGAAATGAAACGGCCGAGGAAGTGAGAGGAAGTGAAAGTGAGGTGAGAGGGTGAGAAATGAGAAGCGCGTTTTATTAAACCCTAATTAGCATATTGCTGCGGTTTTGCAAAATGAACCGCACTAATATATTAAAATAATAATTTTTGAAATTATTTTAATATATTGTTGCGGTCCTACGTGGAAACCGCAGCAATATTTGCTGTTGAAGGCCCCACATTATTTTTAAAAAGTGTCCGTTAGACAATATTGCTGCGGTTTTGGGTGGGAACCGCAGCAATATTGTCAATTTTCTATTTTTTTTCTTTTTGCGTGTTATATTGTTGTTTATAGGTAAAACCGCAGCAATATCACCGCAGCAAATATCATTTATTCTACTAGTGTTCATTGGTTCTGGGTCTATCTTTTTTCTTGGTAAACGGCCGACGAAGAAATTAACGACGACGAATTGAGAAGAGTCGTTAGTTGTCTTCGAATTTCGAAAAGTTCACCTCGATTTCGAATTTCTCAAGAACGAAGATGAAAGCAAGAACGAAGAAATTGACGACACATGAACGAAGAAATTGACGACACAAGAACGAAGGTGAAAACAAGAATGAAGGTGAGAAGAAATGGTGGTGGATCAGAAGTGAGAGGAAGGAGAGGGTGAGAAATGAAACGCCAGAGGAAGTGAGAGGAAGGAAAGGGTGAGAACTGAGAAATGAAACGGCCGAGGAAGTGAGGGAAGTGAAAGTGAGGTGAGAGGGTGAGAAATGAGAAGCGCGTTTTATTAAACCCTAATTAGCATATTGCTGCGGTTTTGCAAAATGAACCGCACTAATATATTAAAATAATAATTTTTGAAATTATTTTAATATATTGTTGCGGTCCTACGTGGAAACCGCAGCAATATTTGCTGTTCAAGGCCCCAAATTATTTTTAAAAAGTGTCCGTTAGACAATATTGCTGCGGTTTTGGGTGGGAACCGCAGCAATATTGTCAATTTCTATTTTTTTTTCTTTTTGCGTGTTATATTGTTGTTTATAGGTAAAACCGCAGCAATATCACCGCAGCAAATATCATTTATTCTACTAGTGTTCATTGGTTCTGGGTCTATCTTTTTTCTTGGTAAACGGCCGACGAAGAAATTAACGACGACGAATTGAGAAGAGTCGTTAGTTGTCTTCGAATTTCGAAAAGTTCACCTCGATTTCGAATTTCTCAAGAACGAAGATGAAAGCAAGAACGAAGAAATTGACGACACATGAACGAAGAAATTGACGACACAAGAACGAAGGTGAAAACAAGAATGAAGGTGAGAAGAAATGGTGGTGGATCAGAAGTGAGAGGAAGGAGAGGGTGAGAAATGAAACGCCAGAGGAAGTGAGAGGAAGGAAAGGGTGAGAACTGAGAAATGAAACGGCCGAGGAAGTGAGAGGAAGTGAAAGTGAGGTGAGAGGGTGAGAAATGAGAAGCGCGTTTTATTAAACCCTAATTAGCATATTGCTGCGGTTTTGCAAAATGAACCGCACTAATATATTAAAATAATAATTTTTGAAATTATTTTAATATATTGTTGCGGTCCTACGTGGAAACCGCAGCAATATTTGCTGTTGAAGGCCCCACATTATTTTTAAAAAGTGTCCGTTAGACAATATTGCTGCGGTTTTGGGTGGGAACCGCAGCAATATTGTCAATTTCTATTTTTTTTTCTTTTTGCGTGTTATATTGTTGTTTATAGGTAAAACCGCAGCAATATCACCGCAAAATATCATTTATTCACTAGTGTTCATTGGTTCTGGGTCTATCTTTTTTCTTGGTAAACGGCCGACGAAGAAATTAACGACGACGAATTGAGAAGAGTCGTTAGTTGTCTTCGAATTTCGAAAAGTTCACCTCGATTTCGAATTTCTCAAGAACGAAGATGAAAGCAAGAACGAAGAAATTGACGACACATGAACGAAGAAATTGACGACACAAGAACGAAGGTGAAAACAAGAATGAAGGTGAGAAGAAATGGTGGTGGATCAGAAGTGAGAGGAAGGAGAGGGTGAGAAATGAAACGCCAGAGGAAGTGAGAGGAAGTAAAGGGTGAGAACTGAGAAATGAAACGGCCGAGGAAGTGAGAGGAAGTGAAAGTGAGGTGAGAGGGTGAGAAATGAGAAGCGCGTTTTATAAACCCTAATTAGCATATTGCTGCGGTTTTGCAAAATGAACCGCACTAATATATTAAAATAATAACTTTTGAAATTATTTTAATATATTGTTGCGGTCCTACGTGGAAACCGCAGCAATATTTGCTGTTCAAGGCCCCACATTATTTTTAAAAAGTGTCCGTTAGACAATATTGCTGCGGTTTTGGGTGGGAACCGCAGCAATATTGTCAATTTCTATTTTTTTTTTCTTTTTACGTGTTATATTGTTGTTTATAGGTAAAACCGCAGCAATATCACCGCAGCAAATATTATTTATTCTACTAGTGTTCATTGTTATCCACCTCTGCAAAAGACCTATTCCAAATTAATACTTAATTCATTGCAAATGGCTCCAACGCAAAATGCTCGGCCACCAATTAAAATGCTAAGACCTACAACTGGCCTGATTCCATCATGGATACATAGCCAACCTCTTTTGAGGTCCGACAATTTTAATTTAAAACATATTTTTAAGTCTCGCCTAGCCCCATGATCAAAGTGCGATATCCCAAATCACGAGTTTTCAATGCTCATCCCCCACCCTTAGAACTAGACTATGATTTGAACCTGTATCATCAACCTACCTTATTTCGTGAGTCGGTTCATTATGACTCTGCCTTTTCTTATTCTAATCACTTCCTCTTTCTAACCCACATTATTGCTTCTAAGCCAACCTTAGCAAAACCTTTCGACACTCAGCGCTATGACTGTGCCTCATCTTTCGAGTGTTCCTTTCTTTGGCCTTTCTTATCTTCTCATCTTAGGAACCCTATATGGAATCCTTTATCTGTAACACCTCGATAATTCTCTCTTTTCCAAAAATACTTTTTAATTACAAAACTTAGAGAATCATCAAAGTATTATCCCCCGTGTGATAACGTATCTGGTTATTCAGAATTTTGCAGTGGAAAACATGTAATTAAACTTTAGAATCGAAATATAATAAATAACAAATAAAGCCACATTATCGCTTCTAATCGAAAAATAATAAATAACAAAAAAAAACCAAACAAAATTGTTAACTTTAACTTCAAATCAAACTTAAATATAAATTAAATGTATCCACTAAAATCAATAAATATATCACTATGCTACACAAGCTCTCCATTTCCGAAATGCCATGATGCATCATCTGCACACCTGTAGATGTCAATGCACTAGAGAATCTGCTCACCAAGCATGGGTCATCACCAGATCGATAAGGCAAAGCCATGATTAACACATACGAACAAAACACGTAGTCAGCGAAGCTAAGTACTACATAATAATAAATATTCCTAACATCATACTAATAATTATTAAGCAGGTTGAAATAACAACATAACAATCTGCAAATAACTTTTACTGAGCTAAACTTTAACAACTTTTTTTTTTCTTTAATGGAATAGTCATTGGACCGAGTTATCTAACTAAAAACCCGCCTTCACCTAAGAAGACGAAATACGGACGTGACTCCGTATTCTATAATGACCTACGATATCGAGGAACCTTTTAAATAAAAATAGGAATGGTGATCAATCCGATTCCCAGAAAAAGGCATGGCACGCTCACCATATACCCCAACTCCTGATTGTCCAACTTTTCAGACGTGCAACAGTCTAAATTTCTCACTATCCAAGTTTCACTTTACATGATTTATAAATTATTACATATTATGACACACAAACAATACAAATAATATATAATCAAACATTCACAACTTTATTTCTTTTACATTCACAACTTTATTTCTTTTACCTGAGGATTAAATAAGTGATCGTACAACTTACAACCTAAGCTTAATTTATTCTTTATTTCAATTTTTCTTATTTGTTGGACCTAGGCAACAACCAAATAACCTTTCAAAGGTATAAATTATCAACTTACCAAATAAGGCCCACAATACTCATAGAGTAGTGAAAATAATAACATAAAGGAACACATGATTCAATCATGATCCAACTAATAAATATATTAATTTCTACATGTGAATTAATAAATAAAGTTCCTAACCAACATGCTTGGATCAATATTCCATACAAACATGATATAAATTTCATAATTTAATCTCATACTTAACATGTTCGCGCACTAACATAAAACATGTAAAATCCAATGATAATAGCAATCATATACGAACTCAAAAAGTTCCTATACATGATACTATATAATTTTCCTTCCTAAAATTATGATACTACATCAAACAACACATAGGTATGTACGTACCTTGTGTAGTCAAAATTATAGGCCCCTTTTAATTAACTTTAGAAGTCGTCTACAAAGAAATCTTCGCCTAAAACAACCAATAGAATTTATAATCGATACTCCAAATAAATTCTAGCAACCTCAAACTAATTTCAATTCCCTTTAAAAATATTTAAAAGTTGTTTTTATCATTAAAACTTCAATTACTTATATTCCTAGCATATAGTACTATATACTAGTTCATGAAAACCCATAAAACTCCGTTAGTAACAACCTTTCTAAAATTCCAGCAACTTATAATTTATTAAAACACTCTTTAAACATACGTAAATTCATAAGTTAATTCAATTTCATAGTTTATATCATGCTACTATAATTTTCCAATCTTTAACACCCTAAAAATCCATGCTTTGATAATTAAAATCCCAATTTAAACATAATAATTAAATTTGCATTTTTATTCTTTCAATACATAGTTTATATAATCATGGATACATCATTAAAACAGTAAATTAAAGCTTCTTATCTTAATTAGTACTAAAAAAATCATAAAAACATAATCTTTAATCAAAACTTGAGGAAGAAGAAAAGTAATAAAACCAACACAAGAAAGAGGGACCAAGAATCCCCGATCATGGAAGGCAGCAGCGGCAGCTGGAAGTGGTTTGTGGTAGTGGTGGTGGTGGTGGAGTTGTGGTGTTTCTTGTTGAAGAAGGAAGTGTTTCTTGAAAGAGAATTAAGGAAGAAGGAAAGAGGAAACACGTGAGAGGGAGAAGGAATAAGTGCTGACTGATATTCTTGTGGGAGGGAGGAGAGAGAATTTTGTGTGGTTAAAATATTTGGGTTTAATGATATTTATAAGCATCTTTTCCTTTTGGGCCTAGGAAAAAGGCTATTGGATTTTAAGTAGGATTAATGAATAAACTCCTGACATCACTAGAAGTTCCTTTTCCTAGTCCAATTAGTATATGGATTCCTCAAGCCCATTTAAACGACTTTTTCAAATCCAACTAGAATTTCAAATATTTTTCAAAGCATGCCTTAACAAAATATTTTAACTTCCTTAAATCTTTTAAATAATTCCTATACATCAAAATAGTCAACCTTTTAAATAAATAAACTATTTTAAACTAAATTACATTTATATATATATATATATATATATATATATATATATATACTAAGAAATATTTATAAAATTCATAAATTTATGGGGGGTTATAGTCTACCTCTCTTAAAAGAAGTTTCGTACCGCAACTTCACACAAAAATTCCCACATTTCGAAAAATTTGATCTATATTTTCATTTGAGAAATACTTGTGTTACTTCTTGAACACCCTTTTCTATGCGGACAACTTATTTTTTTTGCACCAATTCGTGCAAATCGCCAAAATAAGCATGTAAATGCATAAAAATCCCATAAAAATAGGTAAAAAGCGCGAAATTATATCGCATTCTACCCCTTTAAAGAAAATGAGTTACACCCTCGTAATTCACCTCAGGAACAAGTCTGGATAGATGATCATCATTTCACCTTCGGCTTCCCACGTTGCCTCTTCAGATTCGTGGTTAGACCAAAGTACTTTCACGATATGGACGTCCTTATTGCGTGTACTACGCACCTTCTTGTCAAGAATCGTCACAGGCCTTTCCTCATATGTGAGGCTACTATCAATTTGTATCCTCTCAGGCTTCAACACATGACGCTCATCAAGGATATATCGCTTGAGTTGGGAAATGTGGAACACATCAGGGATCATTTAGAAATCCATTAATAATGCCAACCTATAGGCTACTTTCCCAATTCGCTCCAAATTTCATATGGGCCTACATATTTAGCACTTAACTTGCCCTTTTTCCCAAATCTTATGAAGCCCTTAGTTGGTGACACTTTCAAAAAAACTTTATCACCTACTGCAAACTCAGCTTCGCGTCGCTTTAGATTGACGTAACTGTTTTGCCTAGCTTGAGCAGCTGGAATTCTAGCCTGAATCAGTTTGACATTCTTGACGGTTTCCTTAATAGACTTTGTCCGATCCCCAAGAATATATTCTCCCCAAGAATATATTCGATAACCTCATGCTTCATGTTTGGCTACCAATAGATACCTTTAAGGTCTTTGTACAACTTGTAACCCCCAGGGTGCACAAATACCGAGTGTTGAGCCCCTCATCCATTATACGTATCTCAAGGTCTTCATACTTTTGTGGTACACACCACCTTCTCTTAAACCTCAAACTTCCATCATCATGGACCTTAAAGTCGGCCTCCTTACCTTGCTTCATTTTCTCCTTAATCTTATCTAGGTGCTCATCCCCAACTTGACCCTCTTTGGTCTTCTCAAAAACTAACAACCCTAAAGATAAAGCGCTCAGTCTTGCCTCACTTTCCCCAAAATTAAAAATTTCTAGGCTTAGCCTTTATATATCTCGACACAATTCCTCAGGGACTACCAAGGCACTCCCGCTATGGCTCGACTTTCTACTCAAGGCATCAGCAACTACATTTGCTTTCCCCTCATGATACTGATGTCCAGTTCATAGTCTCTAATCAACTCCAACCATCTTTTCTGTCTCATATTCAAGTCCTTTTGGTTGAAAATGTACTTGAAGCTCTTATGGTCGGTAAATATTTTACAGGTTACCCCATAGAGGTAATGTCTCCAAATTTTCAATTGAGATACTATGGCGGCTAACTCTAGATCGTGGGTACGGTAACTAGCCTCATAAGGTTTCTAATAACGCGACGCAAACACAATTACCTTCCCATTCTGCTATAACACACATCTCAAACCATTCTTTGAAGCATCACTATACACCTAAAATCCCTCATTCCCATCAAGCAGGGTCAAAACAGGTGCGGAGGGTAAACTTTCCTTCAAAATCTGAAAGGCTTCTTCACACTTTTCACTCCACTCAAATTTTGACTCTTTGTTCATCAAGTTGGTCATGGGTCTCGCTATCTTCGAGAAATCTCCCACCAGTCTCCTATATTAGCCAGCTGTACCTAGGAAACTTCTAATATCTGACATAGTCTTGGAATTGGCCACTCACTCACAGCTTGAATGTTAGCAAGATCTACAAAAACTCCTTCCTTAAACACATAGTGACCTGAAAACGCCACCTTCTCCAAACGGGACTTACACTTAGAGAACTTGGTATATAATTGATTCTTCCTAAGCGTCTCCAAAATAATTCTCAAGTGCTCATCATGCTCTACTTTGTTCCTCAAACATATCAGTATATCACCAATGAAAACCACCACAAACTTATCTAGAAACTTATGGGAAGTCCTATTCATTAAGTCCATAAATATGGCAGGAGCATTGGTTAACCCAAATGACATTACAGTAAACTCATATCATAATGCATCCTAAAGGAAGTCTTAGGTACATCCTTATCAGCTATCCTCAACTGGTGATACCCCAAATGCAAATCAATCTTCGAGAACACACTCGCTCCATTTAACTGATCGAATAGCTCATTTATCCTAGGCAAAGGATACTTGTTCTTAATGGTTACATTGTTCAATTCCCTATAGTCAATACACAACCTCATACTCCCATCCTTTTTCTTAATAAATAATACAGGAGCTCCCTAAGGTGATGCACTAGGCCTAACCTAAACCTTATTATCCAGCAACTCCTGCAATTGAATCTTCAACTCACTCATCTCAGGTGGTGCCATTATATAAAGTGCTTTTGATATAGGTGCAATTCCAGGAACTAAGTCTATGGTGAACTCAACAGCTCTCGCAGGTGGCATACCCGAAATGTCGCTTGAAAATACATCCATAAACTCGTTCACAATTGGGACATCCTCAATGTTCAACCCAACTTCCTTGCTCACATCCGGCACACTACAAAAAAAACAACTCACACCCCTTGTTCATCAACTTCCTTACTTGCATCGTAGAGATAACCCCAAAGTTCTTAGGCTTCCCAAAACGTCTATAAGAGGTCAATTTTTCCAAAGGGTTTCTCAACACTACCTTTTGAACCTCACAATCTATATTGGCTTTGTGGAGACTTAATCAGTTCATTCCAAGAATAACATCTAGGTCTCCTAGATTGAATTCCTTGGTCAAACCTTGCTTCAATATTTGAGCCTTTAACTCCTTAGTGGCTACTACCTCATGTGCAAACCTAGGCATGATATGAACTTACTATATTACTCAGACATGGTCATACTACCCATCCTATGGTTAATGAACTCTTGGGCCTCCTATTTCGTCATAAACGCAGGGTAAATCTTCCCCCTTAAGGAAATAACAAAAGCATCCCAAGTGAATCCTTCCACATCACTCAATCTAGCTCTATTTTCTCTCCGCCATAAGTCAGCCTCATCCTTAAGGTACAGCACATCCTGACCCACTCTCATTCCCTGAGGACAGTTCACAACCCCAATGATTTTCTCAAACTCCCTAATACAAATTTCTGAGAAGGTAGGATGAGCTCGGCCCTTATAGTATGATGGCTTAACCTTAGCTAACCTCTCAAACATGTCCCGAGCAGTATCGAGAAGCTCAACTCTCTCCTGAATCAGTTTTTTCCGCAATGAGGTGAATCGCAGCAGATAGGTCATTGTTGCTGTTAGCCATCCTACTTCGTGACCTAAAATTAATGTAACTCTACTTTAGGTTTCAATATAACTTATATGCCAATCTAGGAATGCAACATTTGATTTGATCAAACAAGATCACATCAACAAACAATTTCTCAAATAGTTCCAAGTACAACACATATGTTCTTTAGCAACAACATAATCGTCCATGAGAAAAAATTCACATCAAAACACACGTTGAAAACAACAAACAAGAATTTAATCACACAATAATAAAAAGATTCCCAACACGTGTCCAGAATAAATTCTTACTCACTCGAATAAATTAATATTTAACTTTTATTCCTCCAAAAGGGTATCATTAAATAATTGTTGTAACTATAACATTATATTTTCCTAGAAAAACAAAAGTACTATAAAATAAATATTATCATTTTTGGCCAACTATCCAACATTGTTATATTATTTTTCTTTAATATCAATACATAATTAATGATCTAAGGTAACACATTATCATTCCTGTTCTTCGATTCTTTGTACCTTTGGGTGTGAAGATCTCATCTTGAAACTTATCTATGTCCTTAGTGTTATAATAGACAGATCTTTTAGGTCTGGTGTAGTTATTCCCATCACCTCCATCATCACTTAATATAATAGGATTATGATAACGATCTATTAACTTGCCTGGCAGACATGGTTAGGGATCTACAACAAATAAACCTATTCCAATAGATATATTTGGTACTCTCCCTAAACGCAACTCCCAACAATAAAAAATAAGTAGTTACCACCAACAACATAGGCACAAGAATATGAACAGTTAGCAGGGAAGAAAAATATAATCATGCTGAACTAACTATTTAATGCAGGCATATAATATTTTATCATATACTAATTCTCACAATACAACAAATAAAATAAACTAGAATTATTAAAATAATGAATAATAACAATTATAATTTTTGACTAAATTATAAATAGAATAAAAAAAACTCGAACTCAAA
Organism: Beta vulgaris subsp. vulgaris; assembly: GCF_026745355.1. Lineage (NCBI taxonomy): Eukaryota > Viridiplantae > Streptophyta > Magnoliopsida > Caryophyllales > Amaranthaceae > Beta > Beta vulgaris. Next base: position 25,795,223 of record NC_079208.1, read on the forward strand.
TAAAATTAAATTCCGAAAAAAATAAAATAAAAAAATTCGAACTCAAATAAAATTAAATTTCGAAAAATAAAATTTGACCATATATAAATTTTCGAACTTAAAAAAAGTAATTTCAAACAAATAATTTTTTTTTCGAACCATAACAAAAATTTCGAACCTAAATTAATTTTTTTTAATGCTAATTTAAGATAATAACCTATTTCAAAAATTAATTCAAACACAACGAATAAGTACGAGCTCAATTCTAATTAATTAATTAAATAAATAGCTAATTAGGCGCCTAAAGTTTTAAAATAACCTAAAGCTCCCACATGCCACTTCGTAACACCCCAATAATTCTCTCTTTTCCAAAAATACTTTGTAAATTATAAAACTGAGAGAATCATCAAAACATTATCGCCCGTGTGATAACGTATCAGCTTATTCAGAATTTTGCAGCGGAAAACATATAATTAAACTTTAGAATTGAAATATAATAATAACAAAGTAACTTTTAAACCAAACAACATTGTTAACTTTCACTTCAAACCAAACTTAAATATAAATGTATCTACTAAAAAGAATAAATATATCAATATGCTACACAAGCTCTCCATTCCCGAAACGCCATGATACGTCATCTGCACACCTGTAAATGTCAATGCACTAGAGAATCTGCTAAGGAAGAATGGGTCATCACAGAATCAATAAGGCAAAGTCATGATCAACACATACAAACAAAACACGTAGTTATCAAAGTTGAGTACTACAGAATAATAAATAAATATTTAACATGATACTAATAAATATTAAGCAGGAATAAATAACAACATAACAATCTGCAGATAACTTTTACTAAACTAAAGTTTAACAACTTTTTTATTACTTTAATTGAATATTCATTGGACCGATTTGTCTAACTAAGAACGAACTTTCACCTAAGATGAGGAAATATGGGTTCGACTGTGTAGTCCATAATGGCCTACGATATCGAGAAACCTTTTAATTAAAAATAGGAACGATGATCAATCTGATTCCTAGAAAAAGCCATGGCACGCTCACCATATACCCCAACTCCTAATTGTCCAACTTCAGACGTGCAACAGTCTAAAGTTTATCATATCCAAATTTCACTTTACATGATTTTCCAGTTATTACTTGTTATGACACACAAGCAATACAAATAATATATAATCGAACATTCACAACTTTATTTTTTTTATCTTAGAATTAAATAAGTGATCATACGACTTACAACCCAAGATTAATTTCTTCTTTATTCAAATTTTTCTTATTTGTTCAACATAGCCAACAACCAACTATCCTTTCAAAGGTATAAATTATCAACTTACCAAATAATGCCCACAGTCCTCATAGAGTAGTGAAAATCTCTGTTATATAAGGGAAGGGGGGAGCAATGGTGTCCTCTTTTGAAATGCCTATTTTGCCCCCCTTCCCATTCTAAATCACAAATTCACTTACAAATCAAAGGGGGTTTCAAATAAAAATACCAAAAATATAATTATAACAATCACTCACAAGTCAACTAAAATCATAAAATTGCATAATTTACGTTATGCAAATCACTAAAATGAGGAAACTTTAAAAAAACTTAAAAATTCACTTACAAACTACAACCTATGAAAAAATTGACTTGAAATTAAAGTGTACACTTTCGTTACAATTTATGAAGTACTGTACTTAATTCAAAAATCAACTAAATAATATTAGAAATCATAAATAAATTCAATAAAATTTCTATTTTGTTCATATAATTTAACTTTGAAAAGTATAAAAAAAAAAAAAGAATGGTGAGAGATTTAAGTGACAGAAACTAAACCAATCAAATTTTGCAATTAAAAACAATTATACTTCGTATATCTAATGTTCAATTTTTGACTCTTATGTCGAAAAAAATTGAGTAATAACATAAGGGAACACATGTTTCAATCATGATCCAACTAATAGATATATTAATTTCCCCATGGGAATTAATAAATAAAGTTCCCGACATACATACTTGCATCTATATTTCATACAAACATGATATAAATCTCATAATTTAATTTCATACTTAACATGTTCGCACACTAACATCAAACATGTAAAATCCAATCATAATAACAATCATATATGAACTCACAAAGTTCCTGTACATGCTACTATATAATTTTTCTTCCTAAAATCATGATACTACATGAAACAATAACACATAGGTATGTACATACCTTGTGTAGACAAATTGATAGGCCACTTTTAATAAACTTTTGAGGTCGCCTACAAAGAAATCTTCGCCTAAAATAACCAATATAATTTATAATAAGTACTCCAAATAAATTCCAGCAACTTTAAAATACTTGAAATTTCCTTTAAGAATATTTAAAAGGGGTTTTTATCATTAAAACTTCACTTTTTTATATTTCCTAGCATAGTACTACTATACTAGTCATGAAAACCCATAAACTCCATTAATAACAGCCTTGGTAAAATTCTAGCAACTTATAATTTATTAAAACTTCCTTTAAACATACTGAAAAATACTTAAATTCATAAGTTAAATCAATTTCACAGTTCATAACATGCTACTATAATTTTCCAATCTTTAACACCCTAAAAATGTATGCTTTGATAATTTAAACCCAATTTGAACATAATAATCTAATCTGAATGTTTATTATTTCAATACATAACTTATATAATCATAGATTCATTATTAAAACAGTAAATTAAAGCTTCTAATCATAATTAGTACTAAAATAAATCATAAAAACATAATCTATAATTAAAACTTGAGGAAGAAGAAAAGTAACAAAACCAATACAAGAAAGAGGGATCAAGAATCATCGGTCGTGGAAGGCAGCAGCGGTAGCCGGAAGTGGTCGGCATAGTGGTGGTGGTGGTGGTGGTGGAGTTGTGGTGTTACTTGTTCAAGAAGAAAGTATTTCTTGAAAGAGAAGAAAGGAAGAAGGAAAGAGGAAAAACGTTAGAAGGAGAAGGAATAGGTGCTGACCTATATTCTTGTGGGAGAGAGGAGAGATAATTTTGTGTGGGTAAGATATTTGAGTTTAATGATATTTATAAGCATATTTTTCTTTTGGGCCTAGGAAAAGGCAATGGGGTTTTAAGTAGGATTGAATGATGAATATGATTGATGAATAAACTCCGAACATCTCTACAAGTCTTTTCCTAGTCCATTTCTATTTTGGATTCCTCAAGCCTTTTTAAACTCCTTTTTCAAATCCAACTAGTATTTCAAATATTTTTCAAAGCATGCCTTAACAAAATATTTTAACTTACTTAAATCCTTAAAATAATTCCTTTCATTTTCAAAATAGTCAACCTTTTAAATAAATAAATTATTTAAAACTAAATTATATATATATATATATATATATAATATATTATATATATATATATATATATATATATATATATATATATATATATATATATATATATATTATATATATAGGTTTAAGTTCATATGAGAAACCCTTATGGTGAGAACCGTGAGAACACTCATTTTTCCTCATTTTACGAAAGATTTTGATCATTTCTAATATTTTTGCTCATTTTTTGTTTCTCTTATTTTATGGTTTTGCTCATTTAACAATTTTTGCTCATTTATCAACGTTTTTGCTCATTTTACGTTTTGCTCATTTTATTTTTTTTCTCATTGAACTTTTTTTATGCTCATTTTACGGTTTTCTTCTTTTACATTTTTGTTCATTTAACGTTTTTGATAACTTAATGTTTTCTACTCATTTTATGTTTATGCTCATTTGTTACTTTATTTTGCTCATTTCAGGAAGTTTTTCTCATTTTCAGTGGTTCTCACGGTTCTCAACATAAGAGGGTTCTCATTAGAACCCAACTCTATATATATATATATAATATACATACTAAAATATATTTATAAAATCCATAAATTTACGCAGGATAACATGATCAAAACTTCCACTAAGCGTGACGAGATATTTTAAAATCAAGCAATCAAGTTAAATATTTCATTGACTCCATCTTACTAGGGCTTCATCACCGATCCACATAGAAAATCATATGCTCGAAGTCTAAGTCTATCTTAATAAGGACTTCGTTATGTGTCCATATATGACATATTGGGTTTTAAAAAACTCACATGAATACAACATCACATTTATTTATGGGCTCATTTAGGCTCCTGGAAAGCCGGTCAAAAAGGTAGGGCCATACTTGGACGACGAATGAAGCCGCTTCAAATAAGCCATTCCAGTTATTCGTCCAGAATGGTCCTAACACTCATACGAAAGCCACCCAAAGAAGGAAGCCGACCAATTACAACCAGTTCCCTTCCACAAAAAAACGGGTCCCCGTCCAAGAACAGAGCCAACTTGCCAGAGTTGGATGAGGATAGCTCACAGAAGGCATACAACCATATATGGCCGCTTTCTGTTTGTGACCCATCCTCATCCAAAGACCTAACAACCCTTCGATTCTTTATGGACAACCCTAGCAGAAAAAGGCCAGCCTGTTCAGGCCGCCTTCCTTCCGCAAGAGATCTTTGTCCAAAAAACCGATAAATGGAAGCATCTAGAAACAAAAAGAAATAGTTTTTGAGACGAAGGCCACTTACGATATGAAATCGGCCAGTCCTAGCCGCTTTCTTTCCGCAAGGAAGCCTCTTCCATATCAAGGTGGACGGATGACCGACCTTCAAAAAATAAAAGTTATAATTTTGGACTAACCAATGTATATCTCTTCTCAGAGTCGCTCTTGTTGAACTCCTTCCTAATAGAATCATTGAACCTAGGCTTGCTGATATCTCCTGTCCAAGATCTTTTGAGGATGGACTTGACAGCGGCTGCAAGAAGAAAAAACAACACAAGAATTAGGTAAACATAAATCTTGGATAGGGCATTTTATTTGGGAAAATTTGTGTTATACCTCTATCCTCGGCCAATCGCAAGCCAACGACGAACAAAAAATTATCATCATAGAACATCTCTTTTTAGGGAATCTAGTTGGACGGTCCTTCGAAAGACGAATTGCTCGGTTTAGAATACTCCACTATTCTGAAGTATTCTAATAGTTCCTTGTCCGAGGTACTCTCCAGCTTCAAGAAGGATGTTATTCATTCGTTGTTAGTTGTCTTCCTCCTTTTATAACAGGCCGCCTAGCAACAACTTTAGTGGGAGCCCAGACGAATAGGAACTCGGCCTTCCAAGCGTGCATCTTGGAGGTCTTATCCCAAGATGTGAGAAAACCATGACGATTGCAGACACTGAACCAAGCCCCTTCCACTGTCGTCGGCACCTTAGATACATAATGTATCTGTGTAAAGGCCGACAAAGAAGAAGAAATACCCCGCAACTCGCAAACGGTAATAAAGGTCAGAAAGGGGACCTAACCGCTTCTTATTTCCAACAAACTGGTATATGAGTCGTCCGAGTCATGATGGGAGCTAGACTCACCCTAGTTATTATCATTTTCACCCATCTCAATGTCTCTCCCATACGGACTAGCCTCTTGGACGCTATAAAAAGAAGAATGTTCGAGCGATGACTGAGCACTCTGAGTCTCACGCTCCTCGTCCTCGAGAACTCATCGTATTGACATCTCCATCTCAAAGCTAGAGGCCGGGAGTAAAATTCCACATCTCAAACCTAGAGTTATTAGGCATTTCGGAGTTGCATCCATACCCTCTATTTCATCTCATGCATTCCGCATTTAGCAGTTCTGAACTATAAGTAGTCTGATTCCCTCTTTTGGTATATGTAGGTAGCCTCTACAGGTTCGAACACATAAATTGAGTCATGCATACATATATTAGGTCTACGTGCATCCAAAAGTGTAATGTGTACATACATTAGGTCTAGGTGCATCTAAAAGAGGCATGCATACGTGATTAGGTCTAGGTGCATCCACAAAAAAAAAAATCCAATCACCCAAAAATATATCATTCATTTAGGAGATGTTATTTTGTTCCTAGAAGCTCAACTTTTAAACAAGCGTCGTACATTCTGTCATTCCAATTCTCTCTCTTTCTCTCTCTCTCTCTCTCTCTCTCCATTCTTTCTGTCACTCAACAAAATCAATGATGGGAGTAGCAATAACGGGACACAAATTGTCAGGTCTGCTGACCAGTTCTAATTAACTATACCATTTGCCCTGGAGCACGACAACTAATAGCTCAGCCCTAGAGAGCCACATATAATAGCTCTACACCATTTGCCCTACAGTGGGACATCCAATAGCTCAATCCTAGAGCGGGACACGCAATAGCTCTACACCATATTCCTTGGATCAATAGCTCAGCCCTGGAGCGGGACAACCAATATTTCCACACTATTTTCCCTAGACAGGGACAACCAATACCTTAGCCTTCAAGCGGGACAACTAATAGCTCTACCCCATTTTCCCTAGAGTGGACAACCAATAGTCTACACCATTTGCCTTGGAGCGGGACAACAATAGCTCACCCCTAGAGCGGGGCAACCAATAGCTTAGCCCTGGAGCGAGACAACCAATAACTCTACACCATTTGCCCTGGAGTAGGACAACAATTAGATTAGTCGTAGAGCCGGACATACAATAGCTCAGCCCTGAAGTGAGACAATCAATAGCTCTACACCATTTTCCCTGGAGCGGGACAACCAATAGCTCACCCCTGAAGCGGAACAATCAATAACTCTACACCACTTACCCTGGAGCGGGAAAACAGATAGCTTAGCCCTGGAGTGAGACAGTCAATAGCCAATAGCTCTACACCATTTTCCCTGGAGCGGGAAGCCAATAGCTTAGCCTTAGATAGGGACAACCAATAGCTCAACACCATTTTACATGGAGCGGGACAACCAATAGCTCTACACCATTTGTCATGGAGCGGGACAGCCAATAGTTGTGCACCATTTGTCATTGAGAAGGACAACCAATAGCCATATTATCTCATGATTCCTTATTTCCATCAATCATCTTATTTTTTGCAAATTTACAATTACTTTGCAAATATGTTTCAGGCATGTCTGTTCCTAAAGCTTTTTCTTGTTCTGTAGGTACATGCATAAAAGAGTGATTTTAGATTGAAGAGCATCCGAAATCATTCTCCGTCCCGACACGTATGCTTTGACATTTGGTTTTGCATGCCTCAATCATAGTGTGGGCTTCTGTAGACACATAATTGTTTCTCCCCATTTAGTACCCTATGACGACTAATACAATGTTGCAATTTAGTGGATCAAGGAAAGAGTAATGAACAAGTCTAAAATAAAATATTCTAAGCCCAAATCCATTTTCTAACTCATTCTATTAACTCATTGCCGAAAACCTTTTTAGAAAAAGTTTTATTAAGCCCACTTCCTAAAACTTTTTAACATAATTGTTTAAGGCCCATCTTTGAAAACCTTTTAAAAATACATTTTATGAAATCCGAATTTTATAAAAAACCTTTATTATCCCGATTTAATCAATAGAATTAATTTTATTAATTAGTTTTTTTCTAAATGAGAAAGAGTTATATTGTTCAACGAAAATACCAATTACAACCTATCACAAAGTCAAGTGAGGGTAGACCAACTAGGTTGGACTCCTCTCACAAGACCAGATCAACAACTATCCACAAACATTCATAGTTAAACCTCTTATCCAATATTTATCTTTACAAGTAACCTTTTATGACATTATACTATAACATATATCTATTATATTCACCTAAATTCTATGCACAAGGCTAGATACAGTGGTGAATTTTTGGTTCCATTGCACATCATTCCTTGTCCACTAAATATGATAGACCATTGCAGCCAGACTAACAGCATAGACTTGTTTCATAAATTTAGAAGTTCTACAACGAGCAATCCATTGAATCATCCTCTGAACAATGTTGCAGTTATTAAGTAAGCCAAGCCACACTAGTACATAAATAGCGATTTGTGTCGGACCTGTGACCCTCGTTTGCGTCGGACATTGGTCCGATAGCACAAGTCACGACGCAGATGAGAAAGACAAGATCTGCGTCGAATGAGGGTATGATGCAGATGTTGAGATATTTGTGTCGGATATAACTCTACGTCTGACACACGTGATGCCTCGCCGGCACCAGCCAGCGCCACACATCAGTCATATGAGTTGCCATTTGCGTCGGACCCTGCGCTATGTGCGACGCATATGAGTGCCATCTACGTCGCATATATCCCAGGGTGTGACGCAAATGGCTATTATTTTATTAAAAAAATATATGAAGTCATAAATTTTGTAGAAGATTTATTCGTGCGCATGTCTGGTGTTTACAATGTCAAAAATTTATTACAAACCACCATAATCATTTGAAAAAATTATGTAAAATAGATACAAAAAAATTATATCGCAATTATGTAAATAAAATGTAAATATAAAACTGAATCTCGAACAATCGAGGAAGTAATTGAATAGTGTATGATTCTGCGATGTTTTCTGATGAGCTCGAGAAAGAAGACGTCGAGAAGAACAAAATCCAGATCTGAAAATGAAAACAAAAATTTAGAACAGAAAATTAAAACGAAATATAGATCTGAAAATCCTAAGATAAATGCCAAAATAGTAAACAAAGAAATCAAATGTAGGAAATAAATAAACGAAAGACCATTATTTTCAGTAGCACTAACTAAGTCACCAATATCAGTAGAAATTTTTTCGTTTTTTGATCCAAAAATGAAAAAACGAATTTTGAAATCTAAAAATTAAAACCGAAAATCAAATCTAAAAAATGAAATAAATGAAACCCTAAATGAATCATATCGAAAAATGAAAAAAACGAACCTGTGTGGTCGTCAGAAAAAAAAGACTAAGTTCGGGTAGTTGGAATCAATTTCTTCAATGGCGATTTCGAGTTTTTACCGAAAAATCAAACTTGTGCTCCATTATTTACCTTGGTCATGTTCTACCATTATTTACCCGAAATCAATGGCGAGTTTAGCAACAAGATGATAAGGTTCGAGTGAATTTAGTTTGCCACTGATTTCGAGTGGATATCAGCGGCGTCATCTTGTTGGAAGAGAAAGAGAAGTGCAAGCATTCAGATGGGAAGAAGAGTGATTTTAGGGTTTAGAGGAGAGGATGAGAGGCGATTTAGTTAGAGGAGAGTTGAGAGGCGCTCAAGAATAGAGAGACAAGGGGGAAATAGAGAGAGGTGCTCAAGAGTTTGATATTTCAGTTTGTTAGGGCTCGAAAAAGTAATATATACCCTAGTGATTTGCATTGGATGGGCCATAGGGCCGACGCAAATCAACCTTTTGCAACACACGATAATGACGTGCGACGCAGATAGGGCCTCAAGTTATATCACTCGGATGCAGTGATGTGCGTCGGATGGGCCTCAGGGTCCGACGCGCATTCTTGTATTTGAGCTATATGCGTCACACTGCATGAGGATCCGCCGCATATGGCTCGTATCTCGTGCCTGTGAGCTGTTGTTTTGCGTCGCACTCTGGCTCCCATGCAACACAAATTAGGTTTTTGCATCGTTTTCATTTTAGTGCGACACATTTGGAGGGACGCAAATCGTCCTTTTTCTACTAGTGCCAATCCCTGTTCAGCAAAACAACAACACTGAAACAACAACTAAAGAACAGATGTTCCTAAGTTTCATCTTCCAAATCACAAATCAGACATCTAGGATATGAACTAACTCCGAATCTATGAAGTTTCTCAGTTCTTTATAATATATGTTGCATAATCAGCCAAACAAAGAATATGTGTTTGGTCATAATCATTGTGCACCACACATACTTATCTCATTGAACTATTTCCAACTCTCTATTTTATTAATTGAATATTTCACTATCAAACTCACTTGAGCTTCATCAATCACCCTTTTCAGGCTTTCTTTGACTTCACACACCTTTTTCCAGTACTAGCTACTCTCTTGAGGTGGGTTATACAACCACCAACTCTGATTTTTTATGTATACCTCATTGATCCACCTGATCTAAAGGTTGTCTTTCCTGGCAGCAATAGCCCAAGTATATCTACCAATGGAAACCACATTCCATTGAGTGATATTTCTAATCCATAGACCCCCTGCATACTTTGGAATACACACCTTTGGCCAAGACACATAGCCCCCGTTTGAACTGAAGTAGTCGATGAACCATATAAATCATCTACAAATCATTTCAACATCTTTCAATTCTTCTAGGCAATATGAAGACTTGTGCCTAGTAGACATATATGTTGTTAAGGACATAATCAACAAGAACAAGTCTCCCTTGATAAGAGAGGTTTCTACTGTTCCAACATCTGACTCTAGCAGCTGTTTTCTCTACCAGCATCATACAATCCTTGGCAGATAGTTTTTTATGACTAATAGGCACCCCAAGATACCTAAATGGCCTTAGGCCTACTTTAAAACCAGACATATCAATAAGTCTTTTAATTTCCTCCCTCTTCATGCCAGTAGTGTATAACTTAGACTTGCTTTAATTCACTTCAAGCCCTAACACATTGGAGAAGTGCTTAAACCCCTTAAGCAACATATAAACAAATTTAAACTCACCCTTGCTATAAAGAATGACATCATCAGCAAAGCTGGTGGTTTAACTTCACATTAGTACACTTAAGGTGACATTTGAACGAAGGATTGCTGCTTATCATTCTCAGACTTCTTGTTGAATATTCCATACAAACTACAAAAGCAGGGGTGACATTGGGTCCCCTACCTGCCTCAGCCCCCTTTTGCCTTGGAAAAGTCCACAACATTGACCATTTACCAGCAAGCTAAAAGTAGGAGACTTAACACATTCCATAACAAGCTAGACAAATCTATCTAGAAACCTTAAGGCTTTAAGCATATTCTCCATAAAAACCCAATCAATTAAATTATATGCTTTCTCCATGTCCATTTTAACAATGCCATTAAGAAAGAAATCTTTCACAACATAAATAATATCAATACATATAATCTCCTAAGCCTCTTCATAGAAAGGTGTACCAAAACCATCAGGTCCTGGAGACTTATCTCCAGGTATTGAGAAGAGTGCAGTCTGGATTTTAAATTCTGTGACAGGCCTCAGCAATGAATTTTGCTGTTTAAGAGAAAGACAAGGGCCTTAGGCAAGGACATAAGGAAAAATTCTTCTTGTACAAGATTATGAGTTTATAGCAGCTACTTATAGTAATAACCGAAGGCCTCAACCACCTTCTCACCTTTAACCCATTCACCTTTTATATCATTAATTTTATAAACATTGTTGTGCATTCTTTCTTTTTTTGATGGCTCTATGAAATAAAGTCGAGTTTTCATCACCATTTTTGAGCGAAGCAAACTTTATATTTTGGTGTAAGGGAGAAATATATTTATTATGCACCATTCTATACATAACAGCAGCTTGTATTTCTTTTTCAATTATGTCAACATCATGATGCTCATTTAAGCACCTTTTTTGCACTATAGCAGGTGAGCATGTACCTTTGCATATTTACTCTGGATCATAGCAAATCCCTCCTTGTTAAGTTGCTTCATAACTCCGATCCATTCACCAAGTTCAACCCCTGCATGACACATAACATTACTGTCCTATGAACATTCTACTCCCATGCATCTTTTACTCTACTAAGGAAATTAGGAGCAGAGCACCACATCTTATAGAAACGAACTGGACTTGTCCCATTCCTTATCATTTGGTGAACTTGTAGAAGCATGGGAGAATGGTCAAACATTCCCTCGGGCATGAACCAGGCTTCAACAGTATGTAATTTATCTACCCAGGCTTCATTACACATTACTCTATCCAAATTGTAACCCACTCTGCTTGAATAAACTTGTTGTTATTCCATGTGTAGAAACAACATGTAGATTTGAGATCATCAAACCCACACTTGGAAACACATCTTGTAAAAGGAAACATTTCATCATCTCTCACTGCTGCACCAATTCTTTCCTAGGTTTGATCTTGAATTGAAATCACAAAGCACTGAATTAAGGTTCTTGAAACACTCTCTAGAGAAAACTAATAATAAAAACCAAGATGAAAGCTAATAATTCTGATTTTGCTATTTATACAAGCCCTAAAACAATAGCCAAGAGTCTCGAAAAACGGGCCCGTATTCATTAAAAAAAACCGCGTGTCGTCAGTCACCCGATTGGGCGGAAGATGCCCGATGAAATCGGGCTCCAAAGCAGAGGAAAGGACCAAAATCCACAAGCGCCCGATGAGATCGGGCTGACCCGCCCGATGACATCGGGAGGCCTCTTAACATAGTAGTTACGCAGCAGCTGGCAGGACCGCCCGACATCGGGCTAGATTGCTCGATCAGGCGGAAGACCGAATCACGACTGGGCGTCCGACGCCCGATGGGGCACGCAACTGAAACTTGGAACTTGCTTCTTCGCCCGATCGGGCTGGGTCGCCCGATCCTATCGGGCCGGTCAGATTATGCGCGTTCCTTGTTCTTCCCTTCCTCGAAGTCCCGGAAACCATCATCGGGATCTTGAAACTCAGCGTCCAACCTCTTTAATCCAATATGGGGTCATATAAAGTAGGTAATAGCTCCCCAAAACCTACAATCCAATACAAAACAACAAACCACAACTAGATGGAGAAAGTTAGTACCAAATGGCTCCTAAGAGCACCATAACCATAACTTTTAGCATATAAATAGGGGAGAAAAACTATATATAAAATCATAATATCAAACTCCCCCAAGCTAAACCTTTGCTTGTCTCTAAGAAAAAACCATGACATGGATATGTTTATGATTGCTTCACCCCTTTATATGTGAAAATGAAGATCAAAATCTTTATAAGGCTCATAAATCATTCAAGCAGGCACAATTCAAGTTCAACTGTTCAGATTACTCTCATTGCCAATCGCCCAAATAAACAACCAAATGCAGCTGCCTTATATGAAATGCAATTCTCGAAAAGGCACTCACTAGGATGTCACTCCGCTCAACATTTTTGTGGCAGGCAAAAGATGTGCCCGATCACTCACCATCCCAACCATAATAACCCGTCCCACTCACACTCTCATGTGTTTGGAAAGGTCATAATGCCATTCATCCTAATCATGTTGACTCAAGTAGCAACGTACTCTTCAACCTTGACAAACTGACTCCATATCAATCCAATAAACAATGTAAACACAAGCTCAAGAGGACTTTTTCAGGGTTGTAACGGGGCTTAGGTAAGGGTAGGAAATATGTATAGGGAATGTGGTGGAAAAGACCAAGAATGGGAGAGCACAAGTCACTAGAAGTAACAACCAAAACATAGTCAATAACCATCCCAATTCCATAAACCAACAAATTTTCAATAAACCCGACCTTGAAGCAATGTGATGAATATTTGTTTTATTACAAGGTTTTTTTTCTTTGCAAGCAATTGTGAAGGAAGGAATTCTTAACTTTTTGTTCAATCTTTCAATCCTTTTTTTTTCTTTTTCATTGCCACTTTTTGATCCAACAATCACATGAATTTCATCTTGCTTATTTTTTCTTTTTCTCAACTTTTTGAACCTTAATACAACCATCTCCATCCAAGGTAACTCATAAAAACCAATTCACATACTAACTCAGACAAATGCTCCCCAAGCTAGGCTTGGGACTAATATCAAAATAAAGGCCATGGGCATGTAATGAGGTTTAGTATCATGAAATAGTAATTAGGCTAAGCGGGGCTAAGGAAGATGGTGGTATATCACAAAAATCACTTTGAGGCTCAAAAATTAGACAAAAGAACGCCTCTGTCACAACAATTGTCACAAGTCATCAGATATCAATGAGTATCTTGTCAAAGTCAAGATCAGTCAACTAATGAGGAACTAACACACAAGAAACAATAATGGATATAGAAATGAATCCATTGGCAAGAATGAATCCTCACAGTCTAACCAATTCAAGATGCAGTCAAAATAAGCGCGTTATCATCAAAACTCATTCAAGGTCATGGCATTTAAAGTTCACATTCCAGCATCACAATCTCAAGTGTCTAGCTATCCAGATGAAGAGCCCAAATACACTTTCAAAGAACATCATGGGGCAGGGAAGCAATCACACCAATCATAGTCAAATCGTATTTTTGTATTTTTTCAGCAATATTTCATTTTTTTGTGTTTTTGTTTATGAAAAAAACAATTAATAATTAACTAACTTAGGTAGCCTAAGAACACAGTAAAACTAATCTATCTAAAAAGCAATAACAGTGAGAGTAGTACTTACAGAAGTCCTCCCCCAAGCTGAACGTGGCAATGACCGCATTGCAACAAGGGAAAGAGGAACATGGATATTAGTCATCCATGTGAGTATCCTCACCATCGTCATCTCCATCAGACTCACCACCGCCGCCTCGGCTACAGGAGCCCGGCTGACTGTAGCTCAGGTTCCAAGTGTACCAAGAGGGGTGTGCATCATGCTCAGTAATGCGATGAAGGCGCAGTTCTCCTGTACATCGAATACAGAGCCAGGTGCTGATCATTGGCCAGTGTATCGACCTGCTGACTGAGATTCAGAAGAAGTACACCATTGGCATCAACCTGCTGGCTGATGCCCTGGATGGTCGCTATGTTGGTCGTAATGTCAGTCTCCATCCGCTGGAGCATGCTCATCATCTCCTGAAAGTCAAAAGAATGAGGAACATTAGAATATGGGGGAGGGGGAGCATCAGAAGATGAGGGGATATCCTCAATATGGGGTGGACGACGGTGGTAGGTACGCTCAGGGATCGGGGAACGAGGGGTAGGAAAGTCAGAACCAGCAATAGGGAGGTGGTAATGAGGTTGGTCAGGTTTGATTTTCACCAAAGGGTTGGGCAGTTCGACGGAGGGCGTGCCGTTGACGTGCCACTGGTAGGTATCCCCACCCCGTTCCAACCAGTGAAGGCGAGTGAGGTAGGCATAGTCCAGTAAGGTAGGACCTAGGGCCAGCTGATAACGAGTCTTATCGAAATCAGGAATGGCCCGAGCAAACAGAGTAACCAACCCCCCATTCACAATGGGGGGAGAGGTCAACGAGCCATCAGCGCGCGCTTAGGAAGGTGGTGGCATTCGCTCCATTTGGAGCGCAACATGATAGGGATATTGTAGTGAAAGCGGCGCGGAGTGCCCCGGTACATGTAACTACCTATCAGATAAAGCTCATCCCCCGATGAGTTGACCTTCAACCCTCCCAAACAAAGTCTTTGACATAAAGCGAACCCAAATTTTAAAGATGGGTTGGTGGATCGATGTACCTAGCATAACAATGTTGAAGGATGAAATTAGTTTCATCCCCTGTAATATCCCGGTGATGATAGTCAGGGGGGTGCCCAATCTCCCCGATTGAGGACACGGAGTATGCGAGCAAACTCCGGGAGGGTGAGGGTGAAATCCCGATTTAGGAGCCTATAGGACACATGCGAGATCGGTCCCGTGCGAGGGTGGGTCACATGTAAACTACTGTAAAACTCATATACAAGCACGGAGTATGTGTTAACATGAACGGTAAAAAGGGGTTCCATGGCAATTATTTTCATGAATTCTTTACATTCAGTGGTCATTCCCAATTTATCTAAAAATTCGATGTCAAGGAAAGTTGTAGGACTTACCTCGCGCCCCTTGAGGCGCTGAAATCGTTCTCTTTGTTCCTCTGTGGAGAATATGACATCCGGGAAGGTGTCATCTTGGGGAACTCCGGTGGTGGTGGTGGTTGTGTGCCCGTTGTAGTTTTTCGTCGCCTTGTGAACATGGTGGTTGAATGTGCAAAAGGGTGAAGCTTCAACTTACTCTGTAATGGTGGAAGAGAAGAAAAAGTGTGGACCACTAAACCTCACTTTAATGGTGGAAAAGTTGGAGAAGAAGATGGAGAGGAGAGATAGAGTGGAAGAAAAGTGAATAAAGTGGAGTGAGAGAAGAGTAGGAAGTGATGAGAGAGAAAAATTGGTGAGAGATTGAAGGTGGGAGGGAAGGTCTTCAATGGTGAAAAGGGGATTTGGAGAAGAAGGTGGGAGAAATTGGGGGGTTAGGTTTGGAGGAGAGAGAAAGTGTGAGAGGAAGTGAGTGAAAACAAGGGGAAAAACACCTTTAATCTCGTTAGCCGGATCCCGAGCCCGATCGGGCTTGCCTGGCCCGATGCCATCGGGCGTTTTTTTTTTATTGAAGTTTTTGGCAGATCTGTTGCGGACCCGATCGGGCGAGGTCGCCCGACACCATCGGGCGTCGGTTCTCCAAAACCAGAATTCGTTGCGGGCTCGATCGGGTGACTCTTGCCGTTGATATCATCGGGCGTCGGTTCTCCAAAACCAGATATCATCGGGCGTACCTCAGTTCTTCGATATTTTGTCGTTGATTATATTGACGGACTTCTGCCCGATCGGGCGCCGGGGCCCGATACCATCGGGCGGTCGCAATTTTCATGTTTTTCAGTGTTCATTGCGCGCACGATCGGGCGGGGCCGCCCGTTGACCTCAGGCTGTGCTCCAGTAAACAATTAATCGATTTTTTTTTTCAGTGGATCATCAATCCTGCACACATGTAGCCTTAAAAGGAATATCAGTACCCTCTCACTCTCTCACTAAACTACAAAAATTAGCAAAGTAAAAATAAAAATCTAGAAAAAACTACGAAAGAAAAGGAAAGAAATCGGGTTGCCTCCCGATCAGCGCTGGTTTATAAAGGTCCCGCACGACCATAATGCTTCATCCCTCAAACAGAAGGGGATGGGGTTGAAGGTATAAGTCCTCCACAGACCCAACAAGGATTCCTGTATAGTACAACTTCAGACGTTGTCCATTAACTTTGAACTTCTCACATGTTGCATTCATCACCTCAATAGAACCAAACTTGTTAGTGTTAGTGACAGAAAAGGGACCAGACCACCTAGACTTCAGCTTACCAGGAAAACGCTTTAGTCTAGAGTTGTACAATAAAACCTTGTCACCAATAGAGAATTCCCCTGCTCAAAATTTTCTTATCATGCCATCTCTTAGTGCGCTCTTTGTAGAGACGCGAACTATCATAAGCATTCAGTCTAAGTTCATCAAGCTCATTGATTTGCAATAGGCGCTTTTCTCCTCTAATTTAGCATCAAGATTCAACTCTTTAACAGCCCAAAAAGCCTTATACTCTAGTTCGACAGGTAGGTGGCATGCTTTTCCATAGACTAGTCGATAAGGGGTGGTACCAATAGGGGTCTTAAAAGCAGTTCTATAAGCCCATAATGTGTCATCTAACTTATCACTCTAGTCTTTTCGAGATTTAGCTACCACTTTCTCCAAGATAGTCTTTATTTCACGGTTATACACTTCTACCTGCCCACTTGTCCGAGGGTGGTACGCTAGGCCAGTCCTATGGTAGACACCATACTTTTTGAGTAGGGCTTAATTCGAAGGTTCTTTTGTGAAAGTGGGATCCACCATCACTAATGACAACCCTTGGTACCTCAAACCGTGGAAAGATAATCTTTTTAAACATTTTCATGACAACCTTAGAGTCATTGGTTGGTGACGCAATAGCTTCTACCCACTTAGATACATAGTCAACAGCAACAAGTATGAAATTGTTGCCTGAGGAAGAGGGAAAAGGACACATAAAATCAATACCCCACACATCAAATAGTTCAACTTCCAGGATGGGGGTTTGGGGCATCTCGTGTCTACGGGAAATATTTCCTGTTCGTTGGCATGCATCATAAGACTTAACAAAAATACTAGCATCATGAAATAGAGTCGGCCAATAAAAACCAGATTGAAGTACCTTTGCAACTGTTTTGGAGGGCCTAGCATGGCCTCCACATGGAAGGGAGTGAGAGTGCTTTAGAATTTCATGCACCTCCTACTCTGGGATATATCGCCTATAGATGGTGTCAGCACAGAGCTTGTAAAGAAGAGGGTCATCCCAAAAGTACTGTTTGGCATCATGTAGAAATTTCTTTCTCTGCTGGTAGCTCAACTCTAGAGGGGTTTGTCCACTCACACAAAAGTTGGCGAAGTCTGCATACCACGGGGTAACAGAAGTGACTTCCAGGAGCTTATCATCAGGAAAAGAGTCACCAATGGGGAGGCCTTCTTCCATATCCTCATACTGCAATCGGGACAGATGGTCAGCCACTACATTTTCTGCACCCTTTTTATCTCTGATCTCCAAGTCGAATTCTTGGAGCAGCAAAATCCACCGAATGAGTCGAGGCTTTGCCTCCTTTTTGGCTAGGACTTGTCCAATGCATAGACCACAACAGATAGGTCCTGATGCGTGGTGGCATAATTAACTTGAGCTTCATCTAATGTCTTGCTAGCATAGTAGATGGCATGAAGGACGTTGTCTTTCCGCTGACCAAGGACAGCTCCCACAGCATAATCGCTAGCATCACACATAATCTCAAATGGGATGGTCCAATCTGGAGATCGAATGATAGTCGCAGTTATCAAAGCTTGCTTGATCCTGTTAAAAGATACGAGACACTCATCAGTAAACAGGAACGGGGCATCCTTGAGGAGCAACTGAGTAAGTGGTTTAGCAATTTTAGAGAAGTCCTTGATAAAGCGGCGATAAAATCCCGCATGACCAAGAAAACCTCTAACACCCTTAACATTCACAGGAGGGGGTAATTGCTCAATCACTTGAATTTTTGCTTTGTCCACCTGGATGCCTCGTTCAGAAATAATATGACCAAGTACCACTCCTTCAGTAACCATGAAGTGGCACTTCTCCCAGTTCAAAACAAGGTGGACATCCTCACATCTTTTAGTACTTTAGCAATTCAGCAAACATGCATCAAAATCAATGCCATACACACTAAAGTCATCCATAAATACTTCCATGATGGACTCAATAAATTCAGAAAATATGGCCATCATACAACGTTGGAAAGTAGCAGGGGCATTACATAGGCCAAAGGGCATCCTTCGATATGCAAAGGTACCATAAGGACATGTAAAGGTGGTCTTCTCCTGGTCATCTGGGTGGATAGGGATTTGGAAGAAACCAGAATAGCCATCTAGATAACAAAAATGAGAATGACAAGCTAGACGTTCCAACATCTGATCAATGAAGGGAAGGGGAAAATGGTCTTTCTTAGTGGCAACATTTAATTTCCTATAATCAATGCACATACGCCACCCAGTAACTACTCTTGTAGCAATTAATTCATTTTTTTTCATTTTTAACTACAGTAGTACCTCCCTTTTTAGGAACCACTTGAACTGGACTCACCCACTTAGAATCAGAAATAGGATAGATAATCCCAGCATCAAGCAATTTCATAACCTCTTTTTTACAACTTCCTGCTATTCGGGTTCAAACGACGCTGACCTTGTATACTAGGACGATGATCATCCTCAAGATGAATTTTATGCATGCAAAAGTCAGGGCTTATGCCTTTCAAATCATCAATATTATATCCAATGGCCTTTTTATGTTGTCGCAAAACGAACAAAAGTTGGGACATTTGACCGTCATTTAGTGCAGCACTAACAATCACAAGGTAATTTTCAGATTCATCCAAAAAAGCATATCGCAGAGAAGGGGGAAGGGGTTTCAGTTCAGGTTTCTTTACCTCTACCGGTGAGTAGCACATACTAACCGTTCATCCTCATGAGTGGTATACCTCAAGCTCGACACAGGTAAAAGCTGCTTCCCAAGCATCCACTTAGTAGTCCGGATAATATCATCACCTGTGGAAGAGGTAAAACAAAGCAAAGCCTCCAGGGATCCCGCAAAGGGATTGAGGCATGTCATCATTAACCAGCACATCAATGACATCTATTCTTAACAGGCTTCCTCTAGCATGGGACTTTTCAAAGCATTGGTCAAACTAAAAGTTACCTTATCATCCCCACAGTCAAAGTCAATTTCCCATTTTTAACATCTATGACAGCTCCAGCAGTATGAAGGAATGGTCTCCCTAAAATGATTGGGATTTGAGTATCCTCTTCCATGTCAAGCACAACAAAATCCACAGGAATAAAATTTACCTACCCTCACAGGAACGTCCTCTAAGATACCTAGGGGGTATTTAACAGAACGGTCAGCCATTTGAAGAGTAATGTTGGTACATTTTAAATCTCCCATGTCAAGCTTTTTGCAAACAGTCAAGGGCATGACACTAACACTAGCACCTAAATCACATAAGGCTTTGTCAATAAAAATGGTGCCAATATTACAAGGGATGGAGAAACTCCCCGGATCTTTCAATTTAGGAGGGGATTGATTTTGCAAAAGAGCACTACATTCTTCAGTAAAGGCAACAGTTTCTACTGCATTAAAGGCTCTTTCCTAGTCAAAATTTCCTTCAAAAATTTAGCATATGCAGGTACTTGAGTAATGAGTTCAGTAAATGGAACAGTTACCTGAAGATTTTCACTACCTCCATAAACTTACCAAGTTGGTGATCCAGCTTATTCTTTGATAGACGAGTGGGAATGGTACCTTTATCGCAGGAGTGGTAGGATGAATTTTTTAGGTACTATCTGCTTCTCTGCATTTGTGTTGGTGGTAGCCTCAGGAGCTGACGAAGTTTCAGTATCTGCATTTTTTCTGGCTCAACCGGACCATCCTTAGGCATTGGGGACCATCATAATGTGTTCCACTCCTAAGAGTGATGGCATTGGCAGTGTCCCTTGGTTGCATTGATTGTGAAGGTAAGGCCCCAGGTGGCCTACTAGCAGAAGAACTAGCCAACTGAGCTAGTTGAGTCTCCAACATCTTGTTATGCGTGCCCAAATTTTCCAGTTGAGCTTTTGTGTCAGCTTGAAAAGCATTGAACCCTTTCTGCATCTGGAACATCATATTCTTCAACTCTGTCATGGCTGGGTCAGCAGTTGGGGCAGGCTGTGAAGGTGCTTGATTTCTCTGAAAACCAGGTGGAGCTTGTTGTGGAGGTTGGTATTGTTGACCCTGTTGTTGAGGGGATATGGTTGTTGAGGTGTGGTTAGGGTTCAACACATTAGTACTCCTATATGAGAGGTTGGATGGTGTCTTAACCCAGGATATAGGTGTTGGAATATGGGTTGAACTGGTTCCTAGGTTGTGACTGGAAAGCATTGACGCCTCACAGTTATTTCCAACGCAGGACACTCTTGAGAGTTGTGCCCGATATTCCACAAGCATCACATATGCACATTATAGTTAGAAGCACTAGCCATCGCATTAACACTCATATGGGAGAATCATTACCTAACTTCAGGGAATCAATCTTTTGAGTAGTAGAACTAGTTGCCCAGACAGTAAGGAAATGGCTTCAACATCATGTTTACCTCCCTTTTTCAAAGAGGAACGAATGGTAGAGGCTTGATTAGATGCTAGCTTCTCCAAAAGTTCATACCCTTCCTCAATTGCTTTATCCATGAAGAACCCACCAGATGCTCCATCAATTACCCGTCGTGTATCTGCATCAACTCTAGTGTAGAAAATCTGACACAAGTACCACTGGTCCAACCCATGATGAGGACATAGACGCTGCAGATCCTTGAACCGCTCCCAAGCTTCATATAGAGATCACCACGATCTTGGGTGAAAGTAACTATGCATGTCTCATATCGGCAGTTTTCTGGTAAGGGTACCACTTGATAAGAAAAATCTTGGAAAGTTCTGGCCAGGTGGTGATGGTGGAAGGCAGCTTATTATACCAGAATAAAGCTTTATCGCGCAGAGAGAACCAAAAGAAGGAGTTTCATCTCATCAGGAGTAACACCAGCTTGCTTTGAGTAGCACAACACTGTAAAAATCTCTGCAGGTGCTGATTTGGGTCTTCAGATGGTAACCCAGCGAACTGATTGTTCTGAACCATATTCAGAACATGAGACTTGATCTCAAAATTTGTAGCAGCAATAGTGGGCATCCGTACCCAGTAGGCACGTTATCAGGAGATGGTTGTGCATAGTCTCTGAAGGTTCGAGTAACATTCTCACCCATGTTGAGAGTAATAGGTGAGGTGGGGGTTTCTTGGTGTGGGGAAGATGGTGGAGAAGGTGTCTTTTGGGAGGGTGTCCCTGCAACAGCTTAGCTTGTTTAGTTTTCTTTCTGAGTCTACGAGCGGTCTTTTCAATCTCGGATCGAACGGGATGAGATTTGGGGATTTCAATTTCCTGCTCATACACCAAAAACACTAAAACAAACGTGAGATGCTCCAAAGAACAGTGTTCTTCAAGTAGAGGTTAGTTTAATACTATAATTCAGACAAAATAAAATAAACCGTCTCCCCGCAACGGCGCCAAAATTTGATAGGCTAAAGTCGTATCACCTAATCAAAAATAACCTAAGGTCCACTAACTAGTAGTCAGGGAAGTCAGGATCGAATCCACAGGGAGAAGTTATACTATCGTATCTGAACTCTAATATTACACTAACGAAATCAGATGAATGGTTGTGTTACTAAACTAAAGAGATAATAGAACTACATATGAAGGTGTAAATATATTAATAAAGTACTAGAATCATGGATCACTATGCATACAATTCGGGAAATCAGGGATAAATAATAACCACCTAGTAAGTCAACTGTCTAGGGCACATGTAATTTCTCTCGAACATTACCTCCCTCAAAGATCACCCAGCCTCTCGCATAGTCAAGGGTCACTTTGCCTAATAATTGAAAGCCTATACGGTATTCTCCTCTCGAAGTAGATTCAGTATTGCAACAATAGAATATAAATCAGGCCTAACTTATAATTCTAGCATGAAGAATCAATCAAAGGAAACAGTTGAAATACAAGATAATCAAACTAATCTATCAATCCCTCATTGCATACATAGATCTCCACAATTCTAGATATAGAACTACTCACTCATAATCATGAAAACAATAACAAAAGTCATATAAAAACTCATACTTTGAAACATGGCAAATAACTAAGAAAATAATCTAATTAACAATGGAAGAAATAACAAAGAAATAATGAAGAAAGATTACTGAATTATATTGAGTTGTGAATAAGCAAAAGGTTTGATCTTGAATTGAAATCACAAAGCACTAAATTAAGGTTCTTGAAACACTCTCTAGAGAAAACTAATAATAAAAACCTAGATGAAAGCTAATAATTCTGATTTTTCTATTTATACAAGCCCTAAAACAATAGCCAAGAGTCTCGAAAAACGGACCCGTATTCATTAAAAAAACCTCGTGTCGTCAGTCATCCGATCGGGAGGAAGATGCCCGATGAAATCAGGCTCCAAAGCAGAGGAAAGGACCAAAATCCACAAGCGCCCGATGAGATCGGGCTGACCCGCCCGATGGCATCGGGCGGCCTGTTAACATAGTAGTTACGCAGCAGCTGGCAGGGGGGCCCGACGTCGGGTCAGATTGCCCGATCGGCCCGCAACTGGAACTTGCTTCTTCTCCCGATCGGGCTGGGCTGCCCGATCCTATCGGGCCGGTCAGATTATGCGTGTTCCTTGTTCTTCCTTTGCTCGAAGTCCCGGAAACCATCATCGGGATCTTGAAACTCGGCGTCCAACCTCTCTAATCCAATGTGGGGTCATATGAAGTAGGTAATAGCTCCCCAAAACCTACAATCCAATACAAAACAGCAAACCACAACTAGATGGAGAGAGTTAGTACCAAATGGCTCCTAAGAGCACCATAACCATAACTTTTAGCATATAAATAGGGGAGAAAAACTATATATAAAATCATAATATCACTTATGGCATGCACCTGACAGTGGATCATCTATGCTAACACGTAGCAATTATTCAGCTGAAATGATAAAGCATTCCAAGCCACTATCACTCTCCCACCAGGGTGAAGAGAGGAGTTAGAGCAAAAACACCATCCATTAAAATTATTTTGGTACATTTTCCCCATTTTATTAACCTTAACATTAGTCTGTATGAGACTAACTAACCCCATGGACCTAGTGTTAAGCATTTTCTTCACATACATCCTTTTGCTTACTTACACTAGTAATGCCCCTGACTTTCCAACAAAGGATACTATCCATTGTCCTTGTGATAGTTCCCTCCCCCACTTCCTGCACCACCCACATTTTTCACAAATCATGTCCCCAATAATTATATCATCACCATCCACATATCCTATAACCTCAAAAGTATTACTCAAAGTAGTTTCAACAATCTCTCCCAGAGCCTCCCCTCTTTTACTTGTCTATTTTATCGAGGTCTACTCCTTCTCGGTCTCTACATTCTTCAGTCCGGGTTGCTGAACAAGATTTTCAGTAACAATACGGACATCACTCATATGAGCCAACCCCACAGATGGTGGGAGATATGGTTTTGGCTTTCAGGCCTTCCCACTTGCATTCTTTTTGACCTCCTTTCTACAATCATCACCAGAATGGCCAAGAGCTTTAACAGGGGAGCATATTGTAGGCTTCCATTCATAGTGTAGCTCATAAACAGTTTTAATGCCTTTCTCATTTATGAAAATCAATTGCTCAGGAAATTCATGATTCATCTTAACTTCAACAAGAACTCGGGCATATTGCAATCTATCTCTCTTACCAGTAGCTTGATCTACCATAATAAACTTACCCACATGAGCAATTAATTTCATCAAACACCTTCATGCTAGTATTTAAAATTAGCTTTAAAATGAATCCAAGTTGGAAGAAAATTGAATTCATCCTTCATAACATTCATTTCAGGATCCCAAGCTTTCCCTATAAGGGGTTTGTTATCAAAGATATTTAAATTTCCCGCTAAAACCATATCCCGTTTCTCCATCGTTAAGATTCTAACAATAAACACACCCTTCTTAAGCATAACAACCTTATCAATTCCATTATTCCTCCAAATTCGCCTAATAAAATCTTCCATAACTATTGGAGGTCGATTGCCCAATCACGTAACAAATCAACGATGAATTCCAGAAATCAGCCTCGGGTTGGACATCTTCATCATTAATTTTAACAACATTGCTTATAACATTGCTATTTCTAACTTCAGAATCAGAATAGTGAGATTGCGAAATTACCTTGTCATCATCGGAGAATTGTAGAATTGGAACAAGTTCCACCTCTCTAATGCTTCTATCATGCCAACTAATTCGCTGACCATTTTTATGTAATAGCCATATTTTTAAGAGCGTTTATTGGAGACTATTTATATTTATTCAATTAATTTTGTTCCGAAAATCTTATATTATTTGATTTGTGGAGTATGAATTTCATTTGTCGTGTTTGTAATATATTCGCTATATTCATTTATAAAGTTCTTATTATTCTCATTATTATTCTATATTTTGGTTTCTAAGTGTATTTAGGGGGCGGCGTTTTGTTAGAGGGTCATAGGAAAGGGTAAGGTAAACAAGTGAGTTGATTCCTTTACTTGTTGTTTGTTTTGTCAATTCAATGATTCCCTTTACCCTTCCTTTACCCCCAAACTCCTCTACATCCATTCCCCACCCTAACCCAAGGTTTCACATTCCCTTACCTTGAAACAACATTGACCACTTTGTTGACCACCAACACCACCCCAGCCTAACCGCCAACAACCCAACCCAACCACCATCACTCCCTTCACAAAGACCACCAGCACCGACCCAACCCACCCGCCAACACCCTAACCCAACCCACCCGCCAACACCCCAACCCAACCACCGTCACCCCTCCACCATGACTGCAAGCACCACCCCAATCCACCCGCCAGAATCTGTTCACCACCCCCCGAAACCCATACCATCAACCATGAAAACCCACCCACACCTATCACCATAGAAAAAACCACCAACTAGCAACAAATGAACCACCCACCGCCACCAAAAAAACCACCCACGAGACTAGATCTACAAGAGGAAGTAAGGAGAGAAAGAGAGAAAATCAACCGTCGGCGTTCAAAGACGAAAGGAGTGGCAGCGGCAGCGCACAGATCCTCTTCGTTCACCAGCGGAAGTTTTTCTCTCTTTCTCGGCCGCCAACAGACCACCACATCTGGGCACACACATACCGTTCAAAACGACGTCGGTGAAGGTAGAGAGGATGGGAGGGAAGCCGCGGAAGAGGGGAGGGGGACGACGGCAGTGAAAGCGGAGAAGAGGGCGGTGGCAAGGTGGTTGATATTAAAAGACGAAGTGTGGTGGGGGTGGTTGAGGGAAAATATGGTGGTAAAAATTTGTGGTGGTGGTGGTTTCCCTTAGACATTTTAAACCAAACAACCTACTAAATCTAAGGATTTGGCTTTCCATTCACCCCTTTTCCCTTTTTAAAACCCTTTTCCTTTCCTTTTCCTTTTCCCTTTCCCTTTCCCTTTCCCTTTCCCTTTCCCCTTGGTGAGCCAAACGCCCCATTAGTTGAATAATATTTGCCCGAAAAGCAAACTAGATCTTCTTCTTACTTATCAAGGTCAGTTTCCCCTTTACTTTTGCACAAGTTATTAAAAGAGACGGTCTAATTTTATGTTAAAATTAGACTAACTTAAGTTTATCACTTTATTCAAAAAGCCCATCACTTTATTCAAAAAGCCCATCACTTTATTCAAAAAGCCCATTAATACTTATCTTCTTTCTATTGAGCTTAATATATTGCCTAATTTTAAATTAAAATTAGACGGTCTCTTATAAGACCAACTCTTACTTTTGTTACCCATTGTGGGTTTTGTTCAAAAGCCAACCCCAACCAGTTTTCGGTCTCCTCGATTTCTCTTGCTCTCCGTGAAATACCCCAAAACCCAAAAAAATCAAATTCTCTCTCTCATTACCCCGTGAAAACCCCGACCCCTCTCTTTATCTTTCGCCTGCTTCCGCGTCACCCCCTCCTCGTCGGAACTTTCCTTCCCCTTTGCTCGCGTCGCTACTGCACTAGTGATGCTGTTGTGCTGAATCGGTGGTCTCGCTGATCAATTTTCCCCTCCCTTATTCGCGTTTTCTTCTTCTCCGGTGCTGCTGGTGTTGTGTCTTCTCTATCTCCTCTTTCGTGTTGCTGCTACGCGGTAGTTTTCGTCGTATGCCCAACACTGATACCCGTGCCTTCACTCTTCTCCTTTGTCCCTGAACCCTTTGTCTTCTCGTGCGTGGGTGTTGTGTGTCGTACTTTGGCTTTGTTGTTGTGCTTAGTGATGCCACCACCGTCTCCTTCCAATTCAGGGTGCTAACCCCACTTCATTCCTTGCTTTGATCTTGGTCTTGTCAGTTTTGGATGAGGATTAACTAAATTGTGGATTGTGGTTAATATTTGAATGATATTGATGATGATAAATTATCATTGATTATGAATTAATATATCAAAACTTATGTGTGCTTGTGTTGGTTGATTTCATAAATGGGGTTTCAGTGAATTGTTGTCAATTGTCGGTGACATTGAAGATGCCCCTTTACTTACGTAATAAATTAAATTGGTGTATTGTTGGTTTTCGAAAATATTTGTGATTTTAGTTCTTAAATTAATTCACTAAAATGTGTTAGTTTGGTTTGATTAATTCAAGCTGTAGTCTTGCTATGTTGGATAGTAAGTAATCTGATTGAATTATTTATTCTACTGGAGGTCGTAATTGAGATTTGTAGAATCATTTACAAGAGTAACAAGATATGATTATTGATATTACTCGGGTTTCGTTTATTTGATTAGATAATTATTGAGATTTAGTTTGATTGTTGGTTGTATAGTTGGATTGAGAAAGAAACCAATTACATTATATGAAATTAAGGAATTAAAGATGTAGATATGAAATGTAGTTTATTGTTGATATTATTATTTATGGAGATTAATCTAGAGATTGTTAAGATAAAGTTAGTAGTAATGTGTTGGTGATTTCGGAGGTGAATAAATGAGGAAAACGAATTAATCTAAGTTCCTTTGGTTCTAATATAAGGTTGAGTGAAAGTTAGGAATTCCTATATAGTATTCATGTTATTTTATTTCTAAGTTTGTTGTCGAGTTATAAGTTAAAAGTATTACAAATATGAAGTAATAATGGTATAAGACAAATAATATAGGACTATTTATTTAGTCTCTCATAGTGAAGTGATTATGTAGCCACTTAAGTAAAGATAGAAAATAGTTGGGTAAATGTTGATAATAGTATTAAGATCATTTGGAATAGTTTCGTTACTCATAAAGTAACTAATAAGGTTAATCAGGAAAATAGATTTGAGTTAATTTGAGTTGTAAGATGTTGACTAATACGTTTAATTCATTTAGTAGTATATGCTAATTGAATCTAGTTAATTTGATAACCAACTTTGATGATGGTTAGGTGTTCTAAAGTAAGATGTAATTTCTTCTTTTTCTAAGTGATTAAGTTGTATTGTGTAAATAGCGCTTGAGTTATCTAAAGTTAGCTTGTGATTCAATTTAATTACTTTTCAATGAAAAGATGTTAGTAGATCTGTAAAGGTAAGTATATTGAGAATGCTCATCAGAGTAGTTGTTTAACACTTAATAAGAATAGCTACTAGCTCTGGTCATTGTTGTTAAGTCGAATTTAGAAGGTAAGTCTCAAGAGTAAAAGGGTATATAATACGATTATAGTAGTGAAACATTGGAGTAGACTTTAGAAGTGAATTAAATTAATTAATGTAACTTTAATCTCTGTAAATGGATTAATCCAATAAGAGTCAATTGTTTGGCTGTGTTTGCTCAAATAAGTTAGTTATGACTTACTTAAAGGCAACTTGTTTGATGGTTGAATGTGTAATTAGAAATAAGAAATCACCCGTTTTATGTAATCTTAAGTTTGCTTTGTTAATGGTTTATAATTGATTACTGGAATTGGAATTTACTTAATGGTATAGCCTGAACCATATTGAGTTGCCTAAAAATTAATCTACATTTAATGAACTTTGAGTTGTAGACTTTAAGTTAACTCTCGCTAGTTAATTCTAGCTGATAGACTTATTGTGCGTTTTGTGGTTGTTTCATAAACACAATTAGTATTGTTGTTGAGATGAATCTAAATTAATTATCACGAAGTGCAAAAGTGTATAACTATTTATATGCAAGAGTATGGATTATGTGTAATTTGTTTAGTAACGCCCGCTAGTTAATTCCAGCTAAGTGACTTATTGTCACTGTGGTTGGTATTTCACATAATATGATTGGTTACTTGTTGTGGCAATATGTTTTATAATTGTAATTCACTTGAATCGAAATGCTTAACTATATTGGCCTCGAAATACTTAAGCGATTATAGCTCTTTAAGAAGAAGTCTTATAATTGGTTTGTTGTTCAATGATTGTCAACAATTATTATAAGAATAGATGCGTTCCAAGAATGATCTGGTTGTATTATGAACGATAATGGAAAGTGATCTAAAGGGGAAAGTAGCCTCGTCTGAGTTGATAGATAAGTGACACGAACAGTGCTCCACTGTGAATCTTAGACGCCCGAACAGGGAAACCTGCCGATTGCTATGTGGAGATATAATCGGGCGATATGTCAGGTAATGTGAAACCTGTGGATGACTGATGAAATCAACGAAAAATGTACACCAGATTAGTCGCGGTTATTGACCAAAGTAAAGCAAATGGTTGGGTGACCACCCCCACTATCGGAGTGTAAGCTTTGTCTCCTCCGCTGCATTCTCTTTCCCACTTGTTAGAAGAAAGTATCTGTAATTATGAAAGTTATTTTGATATTGGATTTCCAATAAGGAATCGTATCATAGTAAGTTGTTTCGATATTACATTCCCGATAAGGATTCGTATCAATGTAATTGACGTTTATTTAGTATTTGAATATTAATATCGGTAGTGGCTTCTTGTTAAGGGAGTTATCATACTTATAGTAATGTTGGATTCTCGATAAGGAATCTTTATAGGGAAAGTTATTATGCTATTGATTTCCTGATAAGAGTTTATCTAATAATATATAAGAAAGTGATTAATAGCGTCTGGAAGCATAAGTTTGGGATTTCATTAAGAAATCGACAAAAGGAAATGTAGAACATTGTTATATTGAAGTTGGTAACCTCAAATTGCTTATAAGAAATCGTGGTAAGCTGAAAGGTTGATGAATCGAGAATGTATGGAACATCGTCTATTGGGAGTCACCTTATTCTGTTTATTACTATGTGATTGATGGTGTATTATGAAACGACGAATTGATTGGAGAATAAAAATATAATATGTATGTTCAACAAGTATTGTTGCTAAGCATGCTATGATGGATGTTATTGGTGAACTTATGTTGATTGTGTGAGAGTCGTTTTTAAGTAAAAGCCATCAAGCATGTGTTAATCTTATTTATGGGTTTTGTACTCAGCTTTGATGATGTGTGTATGTTGTTTTGTCATTTATGTGGCCTGTCACTTGGTGGGTGGCAGTTTCCCAAAATGTTTCAGGTTGAAGCCGTGAGTTAATCTTTTGCAAGTTGAAGTAGCTACATGTTGGAAGACTACTTGTGTTGTATTGTTTTCGAGGCGAGGACGCTCGACTTTGTATTAGTTATTTATATTCTATTTCTAAATTAAAGAGTCGATAGTGCTCCTGATTCTCAATTGGTTGTTTCTCCACGAAAGCATCGCGACTATTTTATTTTTGGAGTTGGAAATATTTTATGATATTATAAACATGATTAAACTATTTTCCGATTTAGGGTTGTCCTATTTTCAAAGGAAATTCCGCCGAATTTTCTATAAAATTTATAAGGATAAAGTCTGAGAATCAGGGAGTTGTTGTAATAGTTAAATTAATATGAATAGAATTGGAATTGAGTTCTACACTTTCCGATGTAGTTCGTTGAGTGTGATGGTAATAGTCTGGATTATATCGACTAGAGTCTCTTCCGCTACGCTTAATCCTCTGTAAGATGGTTAGGAGAATTCGGGCTGTAATAAAGTCCGCTACGCTTGATTAGTTCTTGGATACGTTGTGATCTCCATATCATGGCGTAGAGGTTAAAAGTAGGTTTAACGGATTCACAGAAGCACTAGGTATAAATGAATCAAGTCGTTTGAATGCTTGCGCTTATGCGTGTACTATATGGATCCATTTCTATGAATATGTATTAATTATGTGTATATTTCCTAATGTGTATAAAGTTATCTTGTTACGACTTGATTGTTTATGATAGTATTTACTTATAATATGTATTTCATGAAAACTTCTATGGTTTGCTTAAGTAAACGAATTTCAAATGAGATTTTTGCAAATGAGATGATTGGAATCCAATGCCAACAATTTTACCCCTTTTGCTTCTTTGCTCCTTGATTTCGCGAGTTAAGTTAAAGTAGAGATACAAAAAAATGATGGTAGAATGGAAGCTGGATGCCTAAACTCTTGGGAGCTTACGATTTTTATTTTCTTTTAATAACTATTTTCAAGGGTCGAGGACGAAACTTTTAATAACTATTTCCAAGGGTCGAGGACGAAACATTTAATAAGGGTGGTAGTAAGTAATAGCCTTATTTTTTATAGCACTTAGTAAAGACTATTTATATTTATTAAATTAATTATGTTCCGAAAATCTTATTTTATTTGAGTCGTGGAGTATGAATTTTATTTGTCGTGTTTGTAATATATTTGTTATATTGATTTATAATGTTCTTATTATTGTCAATATTATTCTATATTTTGGTTTCTAAGTGTATTTAGTTGAGTAATATTTACCCGAAAAGGAAACTAGATATTTAGTCTTAGTTAGCAAGGTCAGTTTCCCCCTTTACTTTCGTTACCCCTCGTCAGTTTTGTTCAAAAGCTAACCCGAACCAATTTTTTCTCTACTCGATTTCCTTTGCTCCCAGTGAAATAACCCAAAGACAAAAAAAAAATTCAAATTCTTCCTCTCCTTACCCAGTGCAACCCTGACCCCTATCTCTCTTTCGCTTGTTGTCGCGTCACCCCCACCTTGTCGGAACTTTCCTTCCCCTTTGCTCGCCCTGCTGTTGCGCCAGTGTTGCTGTTGCATTGAATCAGTGGTGTCGCCGGCCATTTTTCACCTCCCTTGTTCGTGTTTTCTTCTTCTCTCGTGTTGCTGGTGTTGTGTCTTCTCTTTATCCTGTGTCGTGTTGTTACTATGCGATGGTTCTTGTCGTGTGCTGAACACTGATGCTCGTGCCTTCACTCTTCTCCTTGGTTGTTGAATCCGCGGTCTTCTCGTGCGTGTCTGTTGTGTGTCGTGATTTGGCTTTATTGTTTTGCTTAGTGATGCAACCACCGTCTCCTTCCAATTGAAGGTACTAACCCCACTTCATTCCTTGCTTTAATCTTGGTCTGGTTAGTTTTGGATTAGGATTAACTTGATCGTGGATTGTGGTTGTTATGTGAATGATATTGATAATGATGAATTATCGTTGCTTATAAATTAATATATCAAAATTGACTTGTGTTTGAGTTGGTTGAAATTTTTAGACCTAGGAAATATACCCACCGACACGATCTCGAAAAACGTCGAACCTTATGAGCGTCTAGAGGATTGTCCTGTAGACTAGGTGGTTCTTTATGAATACTTGTTCAGAATAGGTCTCAGGCTACCCTTTCCAGTCATAGCTGGGGAACTTCTACATGCTTTTCAAATTAGTTCTGGCCAAATAATGCCCCAAATCTGGAGATTCCTTAGCGTCATTGACAGGGTCACGTCTAACTGGGATAGATCCTTTACCCTTCAAGATCTACTGTATTGCTATGAAATTAGGGTTAAAGGAAAGAACATAATAGATTTGAATGTCAAGGCAAAAAGAAACGCATTGGTCGAAGGGGTACCGTCGAATGACAAAGGATGGAAGGGTCACTTAACTTTATGAAAAAATCGTCTCTTGGCAAGTTAGGGAAATTCTTGATCGGAGGCTGGAATATGGAAGGTTCGTGTTTCTTACGATTCGTTCGCAAAGAAGAGTCAAAACAAAGATGCGGAAAATTCTTGGAGTCTAGTGTTGAGGATCGTTCGTTCGAGAAAATACCAATTGTCGATCAATTAAGGCATATGTCCTTCAATGGCTTCTGGTAAACATTTGTTTTTTTTCTAAACGTTAAGTACTGCTATTGCAATTGATCTTTAATACGTCTTATTTCTTTACAACAAAATCTTCACAATCTAGGCAGAGGGGGTCTCTGGATAGTCAAGCTCTCCCTGACCTTCTCGGGAAGATAAATAGAGGAACGGATCATTCTATTGCGTCGTCCACTACGTCGTCTGGTAAGCAGATACATCACGACGTCGTTCACATTGAAGACTATGACGCTACTATGCAGCAACAAAAAGTTCATAAGCCTGAATTTTCTGCCCCTCCTGACAAGGACGAACCATCATACTATGTGACAGTTCCTAACGATTTTATGTCTTCGAACAAGTCGATCTGGCCTGAAGCGCATAAACTTCTTTTTCCTAGAGATGAGGATCGTCTGCGGGACCGTCCTATTATGTGGTTGATGTCAGATGGTATGGAGATGATTTTCCAAGTATGAATATGAATATATGATATATACTTCTGTAAGCGTCGTGTGTTCATAATGGTCGTTTGACAATATATTTTTTTTACCAAGCGTCGTAGCATTTTCTAATGGTCAAGAAGGAGATATCGACTATTTACAAGAGTCACCAAGCGATGAAAGCAAAGGTAGCAAAAAAATGAAGCGGCAGTGAAGGAAAAAGACGTGGAGATAAAGAAGGCTCATCTTGAGATGACAAAGATGAATGAGGTTTGGAAGAAGAAGGGAGAGGAGTTAGAGAATCTGAAGAAGAAGGTTGCAGACGCTGAGGAGGCGTCAAAGATGGAGATTGAGGCGCTGCAAGCACAAGTTGCAGCACAGAAGAATGAATTGGATTTCATAGAAGCTGAGGTGACCACGACGGTAAGAGCGAAACTCATATATGAATACATGATGAAGCGCTCTGCGTCATGGAATTCTCAAAAGGAGATTGACTTGTACCTCAAATGGGTAGGCTTAGTGAAGGATTTAGCAAGGCTATGCAATATGATCCAGCCGGCAGCGGAATCTTCTGCGAACGTCAACCAACAGGAGGACAACGTCTTTGTTACCACTGCAACATTAATAGCGTCTAACTTTCCTCAAGGCGACAATTCGGATAAGGAGGTTGTGCCTGAAGTTTAAGCGTCTGAGAAGTCTACCGATGACAATGTGAACGATGTTCCTGGCATTTAGCCATTTAAAACTTTAAATTCTGTTTGAAAACACTAGATATTTTTGAGTTACTTGCAGGAGTAATCAGACTGACGTAGTTTTAATTTTGGGTCACTCATGGAGTGACCACAACTTATTTTTACTTTTGGCCATTCGTAGGAATGGCATAAGTGTTCAATTTTTAGTTTATGCAGATGATTGTTTGGACATATGTCGTGCCTTTTTTCTAGTGTCACAGTGTAATAAGCAGGTGCTTAGAAAATATTTTCTTATCTCATGACATAGATATCATTAGAATGGAAATGGCGTATATGCTCAGAAAACACGGTCACTTGCTTGTTGTGAGCAGGTTGAATGCTTATGACGCAGTTGAATTCTCGCAAATGATATTGAAGCCTTGCGACATTTACCACAGTGCCTGATGTCGAAGTAACTTTTATTGGCGTTGCATCTAATGCTTTGTCACTCTAATTGATTTATTATGCAAAAGTAATTGTCAATCGCTAAGTCCGAACGTTGCAAACTTATTGAGAAACATGTAAAAGGAACACACATTAATGTTTTGTTCGTTGGCGTTTCAACGCTTTGCAATGACACGTTCATCACTTATTGAATACATGAAAAAGGAATAAAATATCACATAGTATTTAGCTAGCAAAAGTATCGTTTGAGGTGAACAACGTTCCAACTATGTGGGACCTTAGTTCTGTCGCGTCGGACTAACTGATAAGCGTCATTGCCAACGACCTTGCTAATTTGATAAGCCCCTTCCCATTTTGGGGTGAGTTTGCCTCCATTGGGCTCTTGGGTATTTTGGAGGACTTTCCTTAACATTCAATCGCCTTTAATTAATGACTTAGGCTGCATATTTTTGTTGAAACTCTTCGCGACGATCCGTTGTTGCGCCGCCATGTGTATCAATGTGCGTCTCGCAATTCGTCTATGGTGTCCATGTCTTTTATCATTTCATCATAATTTTGTTGCTCCGTGATCAAGCTGTACTTGGCAGTTGGACTACTTACCTCAACTGGCAGGACTGCCTCGCAGTTATAAACTAGTGAAAAGGGTGTCTACCCCATCGCATTACATGGCGTCGTACGATTTACCCACAAGATAACTGGCAAGGCTTCTGCCCATTTTACTTTCTTATCTGTGAGACTTTTCTTGAATGTCAGCAATGTGATGTTCCATTTGTCGCGAATATGTTTTGTCTTGTCGCTGATAGTTTGCCACCCATTGTCACATATAATTTCAGACGGAACACCAAACATGCAAATAATCTTAGTATGTATAAAAGAAATCACCTCCTTGTCGCGTACTTGCTAGAAAGAATCTGCCTCTATCCATTTAGAAAAGTAGTCTTTTAGTACTAACATAAAGACCTTTTGTCCTAGGGGTGGAGGTAGCTTACCAACTATGTCCATTCCCCATTTCATAAAAGGCCAAGGAGTTAAAGTTGGATGTAAAATTTCACAAGGTTTGTGCATCATACCTGTGTATCGTTGATAACTATCATATTTGTTACATACCGGATGGCTTCTTGCTTTATTGTTGGCCAATAAGAACCCATTCTTAACGCTTTGTCGGATAGGTTGCGCCCTCCAGAATGATTTTCACACGTCCCTTCATGCAAATCTGATAAAACTTGCTCCCCTTGGTGCTTCTCTAGATAGTGCAGATTTGGTCCAGCGACATATTTTTTGAATAACACTACATGAATGATGAGATATCTAGACCCTTTGAAACGGATTCGCCACGCCTCTGCTCTGTCTTCTGGAAGTACATCACTGTTTAAATAGTTCTAAATAGGTTTCATCCAACTACCACTTACGTGGTCGCTTGCATGGATGTCATCGTTATTTTGGTCAGTGTTATCATTTGTTGAGTCATCGTTGCCGCTTGCGTATTCAGCATCATCATTGCCAATTGCGACGACAACGTTTGTAACGTCTTTGCACTTACTTATTTATAGCGTTGTACGATGGCTGATAGGGATAGAGGTGAACGACACATCTCTCGATGACGATCGTCGATTGGCTAATGCGACTGCTTGTATGTTATGGTCTCTTGGTACCTGCATCATGCGAAAGGGGTTAAACATTTTGGAATCCTTAACGGCAAATTCGCCCTTCAGCTAATTGACTATTATTAGTCGTTGTAGGTTTGTAACGCTTTTGCCCCCAAGTCGCTTGCCAGGGTCATTCGTGCGATTAACGCCTCGTATTCAGCTTCGTTAATGGTCGCTTTGAATTCGCAACATATGGCTTGCACTATCTTGTCCCCTTATGGCGACTTTAGGACAACGCCACGACATGCACCACAAAAATTAGAAGATCCGTCAACAAACAAAATCCAAGATTCATTACCGACGTCGGTGATCCGAGCGACTTCGTCGTCTGTGATCTTCTCCAGTTTTGGACTAAAGTCTGCCACAAAATTGGCTAGAGCTTGAGACTTGATTGTTGTCCTTGGCAAGTTCTTGATATTGTAACCATTGAGCAATGCCATTTTCCCATGCGACCTGCCAATACTGGTCTACGCAAAATGCTTTTTATGGGATAGTTAGTCATGACGACGACAGTATGGGTTTCAAAATAATGTCATAGTTTTTTAACAGCGGTAACAAAAGCTAAAACAAGTTTTTGTAAGGAAGAATACCTGATCTCTGTGTCTAACAGAGACTTACTCACGTAGTAGATGGGGAGTTGTTGGCTCTCTGCTTCTAGCGTCAAAATGGCACTGACGGACGTGTTGTTAACGGCTATATACAATTGAAGCATTTCTCCATCGCCAGGCTTTTAGACAGTAGAGGTGGAGAAGCTAAATACCGCTTGAGTGCTTGTAGAAAATCTTCATGTTCCCGCGTCTAGTAAAAGCCTTTATTTTTGCACAGCACGTCATAGAACAAATAGACTTTTCTGACAACCTGGATATGAAACGATTAAGCGCAACGACACGTCTGGTTAATTTTTGCACCTGTTTGACGTTTCTGGGGGATTGGATGTTGGTCAACGCCTTATCTGGTTAGGGCTTGCCTCAATTCCTCGTTGCCTCACGACGTAACCTAAAAATTTACCTGCAACAACTCCAAACGTACACTCAGTGAGGTTAAGTTTCATACCGTACTTTCGGAGGACGTCAAACGCTTTGGATAGATGTTGAATATGGTTGTTTTCTTGCTTGGATATCACCAACACGTCGTCAATGTATACGTCCATGGTATCGCCTAGTTGGTCTTTGAACATGTAGTTGAGTAGGTGCTGGTACGTCGCAGCTACATTTTTCAGTCCAAAAGGCATAACCTTATAACAATAAATATCTTTGTCGGTAACGAATGATGCCTTTTCCTGGTTGTTACACTAGGGGAAAAAAAAAGGAAGGGTTGCGCTGGAAGGGCTGCACTTTCTTCATTACGCAGCCCTTCTATACAGTAGGGCTGCGCTTTTAAATAAAACGCAGCCCTTCGTTAAAATAGGGCTGCGTTATAATAGAAAAGTGCAGCCCTGTTTTGTGAAGGGTTGCGCTTGTTTAAAAAGCGCGGCCCTACTGTTACAGAAGGGTTGCGCTTTTTAAAAAAGCGCAGCCCTATTGTTACAGAAGGGTTGCGCTTCTTTAAAAAGCGCAGCCCTTCTATGGGCTTTTTTTTAAAAAAAATAGTTACGCCCCTCTCACACGCCCCTCTCTCTCTCTCACGCCTCCCTCTTCTCTCTCACCCTCCCTCTTTTCTCTCTTCTCTCTCAACCTCCTAGACAAACAAAAATCCTCACCCTCTCTCACCATCCTCATCAATCACAACAACAAGAAATCATCATCATAATCTTCCACATGAAAATCCAACTCACCGTTCATGAATCACAAATCAGTAGACAATTCTTTCTCGCCGGAATAATGAATCAGATATCGCCTTCAACCCCGACGAGTGGGGCTTTGCAAAACAACAACCGTCGCGCGCAAAAACTAGACCCATTCTCTCTCCTCTCTCGCCGTTCGTCTCCTCACCACCGTCGCGCGCAAAAACCAACTTCGTTCGTCGTTGACCTGCGCCTTGCAACTTCTCCGTCTTTATCTCGTTCGTTCGCCGTTCTCTCGTTGGTCTTCAGATCTATAATTTTAGGGTTTTTTTTCATTTTTGTTTATTTTCGTTTATTTTTCTCATTTTTTGTTCATTTTTTTTCATTTTTGTTCTATTTTCGTTCCTTATTTTTTTCTATTTGTTCGTTCATTGGCAGCAACTTTAGATCTATAATTTTAGGGGTTTTTTTTCATTTTTTTCATTTTTGTTTATTTTCGTTT
This sequence comes from Beta vulgaris subsp. vulgaris, assembly GCF_026745355.1. Taxonomy (NCBI): domain Eukaryota; kingdom Viridiplantae; phylum Streptophyta; class Magnoliopsida; order Caryophyllales; family Amaranthaceae; genus Beta; species Beta vulgaris. Next base: position 25,833,386 of record NC_079208.1, read on the forward strand.
ATTTTTTGTTCATTTTCTTCATCTTTGTTCCGTTTTGGTTTTTCTTTTCAGGATATTAATTTCTTTTTTTGGTTTATATTCATTTCTTTTTGTGTAGTTACTTTGTAATTTTTTGTATTATTCTGATGTAGTTGGTCAATTTTTGCGCAAATGGTGAATGTCAATTTTGTTGTTTTTAGTAATATTTCTCTATATAAAAAATGCAAAAAAAAAAAAAAAAAATTGTATTCTGATGTATTCATTTCTTTTTGTTCTCTCGTTGGTCTTCAGCTCTATAATCAATTGTGCTTGTATTCGATGTTTAATGTCAATTTTATGTTATTTTTAGTAATATTTCTCTATATAATAAATGTCAAAAAAAAAAATTCTTTTTTTTTTTGGTAGGAAGGGATGCACTTTTACCTAAAAAGCGCAGCCCTTCTAAGCTTGAAGAGCTGCGCTTTTTAGGTAAAAGCGCAGCCCTTCGTTGTGAAGGACTCCTATTGAAAGGGCTGCTGTCAAAAAGCGCAGCCCTAAGGGCCTTTTTTAGCGCAACCCTTCCTTATTTTTCCACTAGTGTCTAGATACATAAGGATTTACTTATAGCCGAAGTATGCGTTCAAGAACGTCAAGAGCTCGTGTCCTGCTGTCGCATCGACCATTGCGTCTATGTGGGGAAGTGGGAATGGATCTTAAGGGCAAGCCTTGTTAAGGTCTGTGAAGTCGATGCATACCCTCCACTTGTCGTTCTTCATACTAACAATGACAACGTTAGACAACTAACCAGGATATTTAACTTCGTCTATCTTACCTGTGTCAATCAACTTTTGCACTTTGTCATTTATAATTTGATTGCGCTTAAGAGCGAATTTTCGTCATTTCTGCTTGACTGGCTTGTGCCCCGGATTGACATGGGACCAAGCAAAGCAAAGCACCTGGTTACGGAGTTCTGGCGACAAAGTCACTCCAATGTGAACGAGACTGTCATGAAAGTTGGGATCAAGCACCACTTCATCTACATTCTGCTCATCGGGCGCGTCGGGCGTTGATTTGTCTGTTAATTGCTAGATAGACGCCTTAGCAGGGAACTTGAGCGTCTGATGACATGTTTATAGGACTGCTTTCATTTTGGGGATCAAAGGTGTGCCGAGGACGACGTTATAGGCAGAAGGACGGTCCATGACATTGAATCTCGTTGGCAGATTGACACCTTTGGCGAAAGTTGGTAGTATGATCTCGCCGACGGTCTGTTGCACCTCGTCGCTGAAGCCGGCCATGACTGTAGATTTCCTCGTTATATCCCTAATCACCAATGTTGTCAGGATCGCGATCCTACTTTGGATCGTGAGGAGCTAGCAGGATCGAATCGTAGGATTGGATCGTAGGATCGTAAGATCCTATGAAATTTGAAAAATTAAGTCAATTTTAGCTAATCTGCTTGTACATTCCTCATTCATGGAGTAAAATGATGCTAAAAACTTATCATTTATCGATAATAGTTGATATTGCATAATAAAAAGATCCAAACATACAACAATAATAGTCCAGAAAAAAAAACAAATATTGAAAATGTTAATAATACAAACCCACAATACAAAGACATCTTAATAAAAGTTGCAAATTAGAATACAAATGTGTTAATCAATCATCATAACCAAAGTTTGCATCATCTACACCATCGTTTCCAAATGCATTTTTTCTCTTTTTTTTCCCAGATGAAGTTGACATGATCTAACTTCTACGTTCTAACCACACAGAAAATTATAAAATGAAAACTAATTAGAACAATGAAGAATAACACTAATTAAAATAGAGAAACGAACAAGGAAAACAAAATAAAAAAAAAATAATGCAAGGAAAATAAAAACGAAAATGAAATCGAGCAAATGCAATGAAACATTGAAACTAATAATCTACACTTTACAGTACTACTGTAAATCTGTAATACAGTCAGTAGCACACCTCACATTGCTTTAATTTCATAATTTTGCAAAATTCATATCATATAATTTCAATGGCAAAATCGAGAAAATCATATTTTCTTCCTAAAGTTCAATGCAAGCTGGGAGTTTGGAAGAGTTCAGCATGAAATTACAAACAAACAGTCAACCACAAATCGAAAATTAGCTTCGTTAAATCAGGAAGCAAAAATTAACTTCGAAGTTCGAATAATCGAATTACAAAGCGCAGAGCAAAAAGAGCTTCGAATTTAATCAACTTAAGACAAATTAACACCACGAAATTAGAAAATAAATTAGAAAGAGAAATAAGCTTACCACACATTAGCTGATTTGCAGAGTAGAAACTAGAAAGAGAAAATGGGAGGAAGAGAGGAAGACGCCAGTATTAGGGATTTCGCATGTTTGGGTAAGGGTTGTTAAATGAATGTTTTGGGCTGAATTTGGGCTACTGAACTTCTAAAACCGAAAAAGTCCATTTTGGTACTAAACCTAGGATCGTTACAATCGTATTAGGATCGCGATCCCAGCGATCCTAGCGATCCTGATGCGATCCTGATACGATCCTGTTGGATTGCGATTATGCAAGTGATCCGGATCGATGTGCCTCAACTGGATAGTAGGATCGTACGATCCTACGATCCGGATCGCAATTTTAATAACATTGCTAATCACAAAGAGTCAAAGACCCATACCTTCGAGAGCATTTTTCAAGATGATGTTAGTTAAACTTCTGCCATCGACCAGCACTCATCGCAACAGGCAATTGCTGAAGGTCGAAGATATGACCAGTCCATCGTGGCGCTCTTCATCGCACACGTCGTCGCCATCAAAAGTGATGGACATCACCTCTGCAAGATTTACGAATGGTGGACGAAGGAGATCCCTCTCTAGCTAGCCGCTTGGCTGCTGAGTACGTTAGTCTACAAACATCAAATCCACCAGAGATTACATTTATTACCTTGATGTGAGTGGGGGACACAGGCAGATTTGACTTAGAAGGATTTTTATCGAAGGACGCCTTCTCCTTGTCGCTGAGGAGGTCCTAGAGGTGCCTTTTGTTCAACTTGAACACGACCTTTCTTCGGAGCATGATGCATTTTTCAGTCTTTTGGCCATGATCATGGTTGATCCCACACCACGTAGTTTGGTCTTTTTGAGCGTCTGGGTGATTGTTTTTTCTCGCCCATAGGACAAGAGCTCCGATCTTTGTGAGCATGTTGACGACACCTCTGACATCGACAAAGAAACGGTAGGATATGATGTCAGGATATGACAGTTGATTCGTCTTAACCTCGGTACCTGTGTTTTCCATGACATCATTAATATTGTGTACCTAATTCGGGCAATTGTAGGAATTATTACGCCAGTTGTTCTTCTTGGGAACGAAGCCTTTGTGGTCGCTTGTGCTTTTTGACACATGGCGAGTGGAGATGGTATTGAGGATGGCATCGTCTTCTTCCAAACACATCTGAGCTAACGCCCTGGATTTCACCTCTTCAAATGTGGTGCACGGGTACTTTATTTGTCAGTAATTGTATAGCTTCGACCGAAGGACGAGACCTTTCTTGAAACATTCAATAGCGTCTTAGTATCAAGGTCTTTAATATTAATTTTCTCTTTATTAAAGTGATTATAATAATCGTGAACAGATTCTCCTGGCATTTGGACAACGCCGTAGAGGTCGCTTGTGTGTTTTTCCAGACTACGGCTGCCTTTGAATTTGTCATAGAACTTATTGACCAAGGTTGAAAAATTGTTGATGCTCCCGGGCTTGAGAGATCTGAGCCATTGAGAGTTGGCCCGGTGAAGGTAGCCCTGAAGGACTTTCACATGCACGCTTCAATGAGATGCCACGGGATGGACGACTGCCACATTCTTTGGTTGTACTAAGTGACATGCTCATTGGGGTCGGTTGATCCATCATATGTGGTAGTCAGGACATGGAGATTCAGCTTCTCCAGCAGCGACGCTTTGGAAATCTTATCGACGAACGGTGATGCTGCGTAGCCATATCGGTTCTCGATGACTCTGGGCAAAGGCGCCCTAGGGACCTGAAACAAGAGCTTCATCATGCGCCGGTTCTGCTTTTCGATTATGGCCATCCGCTTCCCCATGGGATCTTCTTCTTTCACAAGGATATTTTCAGGAATTCCCCCCTCTTGATCATTTGGGGTGCCTCCGTCTAGGAAGCCTCCATCGTCTTTCGACTCGGCGCTCTCAGAGTTAGTGAGGGAGTTCATGGCGGGGATGTCTTCTTCAATGAAGCGACACCGGGTCTTGGATGCATTCGTTGAGGCCAATTCTTCTTGTAACTTTTGGATTTTGTCTTGTGAAGACGAGAAATCAGAGGACAATAGCTCGTTGACTTTTTTCATTTCGACCATCTCTGCCTTCATTTGGTCATAGAGCTTCTGCATTTCATCAGTGTTCATTGGTGTCGCCATCTCGATGGAATTGGGAGATAGTGATTGATATGGTTGTTGAGCGCCAAATTGTTTATGTTGTTTTTTTGCCTAAACGACAAGATTCGATATGGGGATGAAAACAACCCGATTGACATGATGTATGTTATGCGAATGCAAAAAAGCAATCAATGAGGAACGACACAAAGAAGTGTTGACGCGAAAAAACCCCAATGAATGTGGGTAAAAAACTGCTAGCAGCTGGAAATGAGTCCACCAATCCACTATATGCAATTGTCGCTCAGAGTGAACGACAATCAATGCACCCTTATATATTTGTTCTAAGTAAAAGAGTTGTTTATTCGAATAAAATAGGAAAGTTGCTAGAAAGGTAGATAATTTCAGAGTGATGGTTGTTGCTCATATGTTTGATGTGTGAAGCTTGTAACACTTTTCCTTGTAGTTCTGATGCCTTTAAATAGTATCAACCTAGATGCAACGTGCGTCCCAGGATCTTGGAGGTAGCTCCACATAATCTTCGCACATCCCGACTGATCTCTTATTCTCATGCCATTTTGTTTTTTGACTTCAAATCTGAACGCTAACTTAGTACCAACCTAGAGGCCATGCTTCCTTATTCCTCGGACAGTTGTTAGGTATTTGACTTGTATTAACGTCGGTGTCGTGTCTGATTGTAACACTCCCAAAATTTATACACGTCTACGACTACGTCGCATCGACTTTGGGAGTGTTACCGCCGCGATGAAACGCAAGGCATAATAAGAAAGAACGTTAACTCAAATCATTGTCTCGAAAACTGAAATGCAGCGGAAATAAAAATGTAAGTACAACTCGGGAATCATCAACGACCCCTTTTATTCAAACCACAAACCACTTACGTAAATCTTAGAAATCTAATAGTACTTAGTCAAAATGCTTTAAAGTTCAAATGCTAATGACAATCTCTCGTATGCTCGATATCATGCAGCAGCACCAGTACACCTAGTATGCTCCCCATTGTAGCATCAATGGTTCATCACAGGTCAACAAACACATAAAAACACACAATCAGCTATGCTGAGTACATAATGAATCATTGAATGCATATAAACACAAACAAAGCAATAGTGAACAATCCTAACATGATACTACAATATGTTACATCCTTTACTCTTTATTTAGTTGGCATCGAACGGGGACCGTCATCTTACTAGAATCATACGGGCTACTTAATCCTTAATAGACAACTTGGTCTATTAGATGAAATGCAAAAACGGTTTCGTTCCGTCTCACACCCATCACCTTAGTATGCATACCCCCAAGATCGTACGGAACCTTCTGCCTACTTGAGTTATCAAAATTTATAAGGATACTACTATCGTCACAGTAGGCCTGCGTAGTAGTGTAGAACAAGTCCCACACTCCCCCCATTGTTTATCACTTGTAGGGAGTCCAACTACAAGTTTATTGCCATAGTTCATTTTTAATACTGTCCATTCATATCACAACAACATAGAATCATTTAACACGTTCTCCTAGTTACAGTACTCAAATCTTTTCTCTTGTAACACTCTTGTTACACTATCGATCAGATTAATATGAATACAAAGCTCATGCTCATAATACGATAGATATACGCATTCCAATGCAACATATCGACTTCCAGTCATAAACATGTTACCAAATAATCTCAACAATCAAAACGTTCCCTATCATGATTCTAGGTTCCAATAGAATGAATCGCAACCTAATCATGATACTAGTACTTGTAACTAAACTGGTACGCGTACGTACCTTGTAACGGAAAATTTTCGCTGTATTAACCAAACGTGCCGCTTATGAAATGGGGACCTAAACGATTAAGTAAATACTTTAGTGCTACGTCCTTGATAGTATTATCAACTAATACGTAACTAACTATAACGACTTAGTAATTCAAAATATAAACGATAGCTGAACTCATTGTTCATGAACTTCCTTTTCTTTCCTATTCTAATGAGTTTAGCGTCTTTTAGGAGTCAATGTTAGTGAGCAAATTGGTTTTAGTTCATGTAATGGTGCACTACCTTTACCAAATCCAATCAAGTTATATGTCCAATCAAGTCTTATGTCCAACCAAGTCTTATATCCAAAATCAGTTTCGCATAATAAGATTGTACTTCCAACTAATAACAATAATATAATTTCTCTACTTCCTACCTTACTTAATTACAATCCTAAAACCAGATTCACAACATAAATCAGATTAATAGTTTAAACTAATTACACAACTTAATTAGTTACTAATTAACTCGAATTACAAATTAATTAATTACAACTTAACATAATTATAAAAACACAATATACTATTAAACTAATATAATATCATATACATATTAGGTTTTTAGTACCGCTAAACTCGCCGGCAACCGAGCTCCGGCCACGGCGCACAACACACGCTTACTCGCGCGACCACACTTCTCACAAGTGAAGCCCTTGCGCACGTCCAGACGACAGCAGCGACGCCGCACCCTTGCCCACGAACCGCTCGCACACGTGAAAACCCGCACTCGTCGCGCAGCCTTCGCACCACCAGCCTCGCACAAACCAAAATCGCACAAGCCCCTCGAACTCCCTCGCTCGCCTGAAACCCCGCTCGCTTCTCGCAGCACCATCGCGTCACAGTCCGAAGCTCATGCACTCACTCGCACCACGAGGTTCGCTCGCCAGCACTCGAACCACGCCCACACACGTTCGCTCACTCGCACTCGATCTCCGCACACTGATAAGAGGTTTTTAGTGTGTCGTTAAGGCACTAAGAACCGCTTTCCAAACAATATTTATAATCCTAACAAGCAATTACTAAGGGAATAGTAAGGGCAAGTCAAGGGTCGATCCACAGGGAAACAGGGATTGGTTAAAGTTTATCTAGTCTAGACTACCTAATTGAAAGGTATTTGGGGGTTTGAAAGAGTTTTGGTATCGATTAAATCTAACTAATAGCACGAACAAACAAATAACACGAGTTTAAATATCAGATAAAAAACACTAGAGTTAAGGTTACTAGTATGAATAAGAATAGCCAATGATTGCTAATGCGATTGTGATGTACGGAGATGATTATGCAAGGTTTAGTTTCCCTCTAAATTACTTGAGTCCTCTCTCGAATGGTCCTCAAGAGTAATCACTTAATCAATCAACTAAATCCTCTCTCGAATGGTCTTTAGTTAATTGACTAAGAGATTCAATAAGTTTGGAAAACCCCTAATAAAGGATCCCCTTAATTTCTACCCAATATCTTGGCCTAGAAATTAAGTTGATTCTTGGGGATGATAAAAGAGTTCAAAATTCGATAGGAACATTTGAAATCAAAATACCAAAGTATAAATGTGATCAATATCTATCCTAAGGTTTCAAAACACCAAGATCAATGCATAAACTTCTCTAAACATCACAATCACATCAACAACACATTTAAAACCCTAATTCATACTTTCACCCTAACCCTAGATTATGAAACTACTCACTAATCATGGAGTTAAAGCAATTAAACAATGAATCTACGACTAATCTAAGGTTAAACATGATTAAGTAATAATTAAGCTAATGTAAATCGCAAATATGGGACTAAGAGAATAAAGATCGAGAATAATCCAAAGCAAGAACAAAGACGGAAAGAATGAAATAAAAACTAAAACTTTGAATTGAATTGAATGAAAAGTACCTTGAATGTCAATCGAATCACAAACTATAATCACTAATCTCAATTATCAATGGAAACTAAAGTGTTTTCTCTCTAATACAAAACCCTAAAATATTCTCTGAAAACTAGAATGAAAGCGTCCGTCTAAAACTAAAAGAGAAAAAGGGTTTAATGAACGAAATTAAATTCCCGGAATGCATGGTGCGGGCGCACCATAATTAGGTGCGGGCGCACCATGCTGAGGTGCGGGCGCACCATGCTGAGGTGCGGGCGCACCGGACCTCAGGTGCGGCCGCACCTGAGTCTTCTGTCTTTTGTAAAAAATGCTCCGTAGTTGGTGCGGGCGCACCAGCAGTTGGTGCGGGCGCACCAGACACAGGTGCGGGCGCACCGAAGTCGTCTGTAATTATGTCTCATAATAAGTCGATGGCGCGGGCGCACCATCGTGTGCGGGGGGAGCTCTGGGCGCACCTTGTGCTCCCTCTCATCCTCTAGCTCGTTCCCTTGTGCCATGTCTCGCATTACTCGGCCCCGAAAAGGGTCATACCTGCAATAAAAACACGAGCAAACATGGTGAAAGCATATGCGCTAGAAATTCGATCAAAATAGATCGAAAATCTAGCAAAATGTCACTATGATCAAGTATGATCAAGTGAATGAAATAGAAGGGAAAAGTGAGGAGAAAGAAGGAAGAAAAGGAGAAAAAGGGAGCTAAAACAAGCCAAAAGAAGGTCATAAAGTGCGTTAGAAATGCACTTATCACACACACACTCTTCACTTCGCATAACTTCGCTCGCATGCCAACCTTGTCGAAGGTGCAGAGGAGGCGACGAGAGAGAAGAAGATATAGAGAGAGGAGAGGGAAACTGAGAGAGAATCTGAGGGAGAGGGAGAATGAAAGACGGCTGAGGGAGAGGGAGAATGAAAGACGGCTGAGGGAGGAGAGAGAAACTTAGAGTTTGTATTTTTTTCTGATTTTTTTATTCTTATTTCTCTATTTATAGTGTGGCATAATTAGGTCTAGTAGGAGTTAGTTTAATCTTTTTAAAATCCAAAATTAACTAAACCGAACTATATTATTATTATTTTGTAAATAATACTAAAATACCTTTTAATTATATTCTTTATATTTTCTTAATTATAAAGAATTAACTCCAAAAATACAGAGTATTAGACTGATCATGTCAACGTCTTCGTTTCCTTGCATCAAAGTCATTCTGAAAATTTAGCGATAACACTATCTTTGACAGCCTTAGTGGTCAGTCTATTGCTACATCTTCCTGAACCCATAATCCAAAAAAAAAAAGAAACAAAAAGGCAAGAGAACAAGTATAGACGTTATGTGATTCGCCAAATCACAATGGACCATTGAGAAACCCTAAGATTCGATTTTGAAGAGAGAGAAACTCTACTTGAAGGAGTGGAAAAGCAAACATGTGGCGTGGTTTTTATAGTTGAGCTATGGCTAGAGTCATGATTGTTATATCATAGCCTAACGGATAATAACTAAATGCGAAGTTTAATTACCTTTTTTCTTTCTGCTGGTATCTTATGTTATCATTGTTGTCTTTTGAGTTATCACTAGTAGCTATTTCTTATCGCCTGATTTAGGCCGTATTATCTCTCACGAGTTTCAATTTTCTAAGACTTTGCTGACATCCTTATTTCTACAATTGGGGAAACAATGTTATGACTGAATTTTATAGATCCAGACGGAATGTCTTGTGACGCAACGACTATTAAAATGGTCTAGATAGTGAGCCGCAACATAATGTTATAATCAAGGAGGTCTTCGTCAGTGGTGTAGAACGTGCAGCTAAGGAGTTCGACTTCGAACGAGTCAAAGAAGGGCCACTGAAGTAAAAAGGAAATGTTGGAAGATCGTGGAAGTTAAGATATGCGGAGATTAACTCCTTGAGCGTAGGAACTGCTTCACACGTATCAAGGACTATAAATAGCGGATATAATGCTGAAAGCACAGTCAAACAAGCTATCACGAGAAACAATCTGAGTACTTAAAAACAATCTCAAGCAAACACTTAGACTATTTTCGTACTTGTTTACATTGCTTTCCTTCATTTACATATTCGACCAAAACTATTGTACTTAGATATATTTTCATAGTTTGTATTGAATGTAGTAAGTAATTAGTGACGGTTGCATCTTAGTGAATTGGTGGACATATAACCATGTATAAACTTTTTACCAACATTTCCTTGCATCATTCCCTTAATCTCTTTTTTATTTCATCAAGTTGATTCAGTCTAGTTGTCGACGTTCCAAAATATTCCTCGCCCTTAAGCAACTTTTTACCTAAACAACTACCTCGAACACAAACATAGGGCACTTTGAACTAAACTGCACATAATCTATTACCATTCCCTTGAATCTTTTATTTTACACCCAACGGCCATTGCCCCAGCCACAAAATAAACTTCACAAGAGTAACAACATTTACAAAAGCAGTCGCTGATAAATTGAGTACCTATATATACATACAGTGTCTCACGGGGAAGCATAGCTCAAAGGGCTACAGAGCATGCTTCCCTTCAATTATTACCAAGTAGTAAGGACACGAGTCCACAGCTATTTGCTAACATCATTATTCTGCATTATGAGTTCCGAGCATATATAGAGCTATTATAAACAGTAAGATTATATTCAAGTTCTGAAGTGGGAGGTAATCTATAGGGTGTAGATACTTGAACTTGATAACAATAGAAGTCACTTTGGAGAGATGACTTGCAAGCTATTTACGATATGAAGTAATATAACAAAGATTGATGGCATCTTCTGCTTTTCAAGGTCTTGAACATAAAAGAGTGGCTCCAAAATATAATTTAGCTTGAATGATTGGCTTCATCATCTTCTACCATGCTTATGCTACTGCTCAGTAGTACAGGACCTTGACCAGACCGTTGAACGTTAGTAGTTGTCTGAATCACCGTCAAACCAACAGAAGTGCTACCAGAAGATGGTGTCCTATTTGATTGAGTATCCCCAGGAGACCCTAAAGCATATTCCGATAGGAGCTCTGTGGAAGATGATGAATGAGGCAAAGTAACTATTGAAGATCCAGCCAAATAGGGAGCAACTGGTGTCTCAGTGAGAGATGAAGCTGATGGACTATATTTCATCATACCCACTGGGTGATCAAACTTACATGTGGGCCCAAATTTGCAATATCCATGTTGCATATAGAAGGTGCAAGGCTGTGTTCCCTGTTGAAATTAAAAGGTAATAAGTCATTAACTTGATATGGGAAACATGTTGGGTCAGAAACATGACATAAGGTGCATGGTCGGAAACCTGTCCATTACAAATGTGAGAGTAAGTGCAGAGCATCATTTGGAAAATGGCATGTTAAATTTCTTCAACAGAGAACTTCAGAGTCAATTATATTTCCCACGGTGGGAGGAGGTGGTGGGAGGAGGGAATAACTTTACAACAATTCTAGCTGGACTATTTTCAGTAACATTGAGCGGTTCAGCATGTCATTGAAGATAGCTGACATCCTTGAAGTCCAAGAAAATTAACATGAGGGTGGCATGGAGGGGTAATAGAAATGAATAGAGAAGTTTACTTTCAGTATCTAACAAGTAACGACTAACATAAACAAAGGTACTACCAATAATTACAAAAGCAATGCAATATAATACTTCAGCATATCATTGAAGATAAATGCACATCCTTCAAGTCCAAGCAAATTAACATGAGGCTGGCATGAAGGCGTAATAGAGATGAACCGAAAAGTTTACTTTCAATATCTAACGACTAAAATAGAAAAAAGTAATATGAGTAATTACATAACCAATGCAATATAATAATTCATTACACCTCCCCCTTTTTTTTCCTAAAAAAATTCAAAATATTTTAGTAATTTCTTTACAACATATATTTTTCCAAAGACCTTTGAACCTAAGAAAACTTGGATGAAGGTGATTGGGAATGATATGAGTTTACTTGGGATTGAGGATGGCGTTGGATGCACTAGAGAGAATATATGTTGATGACTTGACTTGATTTTATGTCTTCCCTTTCATAGTTTACTTCTTGCGGTTGCATTGAGCATTCTTTACATATTCCCTTTCTTAAGGTTTTCTCTAGACTTTTCATTTGTTTTCCTTACAAAGCTGTTTTTTTCTCTCTCCGGCTTTTCTTGACTCTCTTCTATATAATATTTTCAAATGCATATATTTTTTTTATCTATCCTTACATTTTTCACTTTTCTTATTTTTCTTACGCCTTACGTTATTCTTATTTAATTTTTTTTTCTTGTCTTACTTTTATTAATTCACTTTCTCCCTTTTCCTTGTTTATTTGTTTTTAACTTCCTGCTTTTTCTTGTTTCATTGGTCATGGTAACGATTTCCTATGACAATTCATGTTAGCCGTCCCCAAATCATTTTGGAACTAAGGCTTTGTTGTTGCTGTTATTGACCTTTGAACCTAACTAGCACTTTCAGAGTTCCATTTCTCCATGGTAGCCTATCAAGAAATTGGAGATCATAATCAGAAGAAAATATAAAGAAGATCCTGGAGGATGAGAAATAGATAAGAGAGAGAATAAAAATGAACATAATCTGCAAATGAGTGGCAAATTTGTACAGAGCACCACCCATTTCGATTACTAGATGTCACATGTCCCTGAATTCATACATCACAGGAGTCTGAAGTCTTAGTCATTTCCAAATGAAAAGAACATATCACAGCAGAGGCTATATAGGTTATCAACCAGTACATCATAACAATTTATAAATACCTATCTTTAGTACCACCAAACAATTAGATTGCCGAACTGAGCAATTCTTTAAAAAAAAATGCAATGAACTGGGAGGGGTAGGTATTCTATTTCAGTTTCAGGATTAGCGTGAAGGGGAAAGAAGAGAGTTATCCCGAGGAGAGAGTGGGAAAGAGAATCAGAAAGGCTATAAATAAAAAAGAGTAGAGTGAGAGAAATCATGATGAACAGCATTTAGAGTTTTCTTTACTTTGTATTCAGGGAGATAACAAACCTCTCGAAAGCCTGTATAAAGATATGACTGTTGTTATTTCAAGAAATTAATCAAATATAATCTTCATACAAAAATGACAGCAACAATAAAGCTGACCAATTCACATCTACAGTAATTATGCTTAACAAAAGCTAACAATAAAGGGCAATGTAAATGTTCAACACAACTTATTCAAATAGTAGAGGCATTGCATCAACGACTTAAATGGATTTTTGTAGGAGGTAAATCAAGTGCGACGTAGCCAATTGGAAGTGAGACTACTCTAATTTCGGTTGATTAAAAAATGCAGAAGAAAATGAAGAAATGACGCATTCCTTGACAACTTTCACTGCAACGAAGAACCTTATCTCACCTCGTCCTTGTAGCAAGTAGTTCCCTTTGTCTTTGGGAAACAAAATTACCAAGTGATTTGTTAGTTCTTTCATCACATACATTAATTATTTATGCTTATTCTCCAGAGATTTGATAACTGCGCCAACATAAGATTAAGTAATTAAAATTCTCAAATTTGTTCTTCCTATATGGCCAACGAACTTATTTGAAACATCTGCTAAAGATGTCAAAAAACAATTCCTATTGAACATATATCCTGTAGGAGCTAAATGACACCTTAATTCAGCAAAAAAGCTCTTTGTGACTTGGTTTTCATTTCAACAATGTAGTCACTAATCCGCAAACAGTTATAAAGGTCCATAAATCCTTTAAAAATGTGTGATGTCTATATCAGGGCCATAATCCCGGTTTCAAGTGTCAACATTGTTTGCACCTTGCCAATATTTGTGGACTATAGGAGCATCAAGTGATCAGTTTTGGCTTAACAGAGCAGTCTCACCAGATGTATGTGTCATACTACAGTAGTAGTGAAGCATTAGTAAATTGGTTTATGCATCATGAGATTAATTTACGAAGCAATCAGAACTTTGGCACAGGATGAACAGATGAGCTATCCCACATGCTTTGCAGGCAATTTAGCAGTTGGGTTTAGGCAGAAGGAGCAAATATTATTCTAGAAATGTGCACTTTCGCTATTTTACGGGATGTTCAAGAGGAATGATTGTCGCTTCTAAAATGGAGACATTGACAATAACCACATATACAAGGAGTTTAATTATACCATATTTTTCTGTGAAAGCCTTATAAGAGAACATAGTGAGGAAGACATTTTCAAATGGCAAAATCAGAGAAACAAAAAGAAAGAAGGTAACAATGGAGCATAATAGGATCTAACAGAGAAAATCTTACCTCCTCGCAATACTAAATTCATCTACATTGAGCTGGAATGATCAGAGTCCGTATTAGGTTATCAATCCAGAACCAGACACATCCTAGTTTGTTAGATACCTTTGGTTTACAACACCTTTTATTAAATTTTCCAATAAAATAGCAAGAAAAGGATGCATAGTAAGAGCAGAGCAAACATTCTAACCTTCTCAAACTCAAAACAAAGATGAAATAGAAACAAGAAAATCTAAGTCCAGAATCTTAGATGCTAAGAATTTTATCCTATCGTGGAACCATAGCAGGCAGGTTTTGGACTTGGGCTGCCACCAACATCTTTAAGAAAGTAGTTGCAGTTATCCCCAATTCAGGATTATAAACCAAGAATGCACAATTTTAGTACTCCTTTTTGAGTAGTTTGACGGTGAAAAACTACATACCAGTAGTCCTTTAGAAAACCCAGCATTAAGCAACAAAATCAACAATGTCAATGAAGTATAAAAGAAAGACAGGGGAAAGGGCCTAAGGAAGACTCAATATAGAACATAAACAATATACACAGACATAAATCTCAAGATCAAGCTTACCGGACGTAAGGGCAGACCTAGAGGTCCCAGAAAACAAGCAGCAGCAGACGCACCCCCGTCTGGTGGATGATGATATCTACAAGAGCCACCAAATTTACAGTTCCCTGTTTTCAAAAAGTACTGACACTCAGGTTCACCTGGTCTCTCCGGAAACTTATGTTCTGTGGTACCAGTGATCGACTGCCCATCAGACGACAGTAGAGAAGGATAAGATCCCGCTAGACCAGGTGTAGAAGGTGATAGTGAGGATACTCCATATACAGAACCTCCAGCAGTAGGTTGACCACCAGGCGATAACACAGGGCTTAAAGGTCCCTGCAGCAATGAAGCCAATAGATCACTCAAAAGTTTGTTAACCCCTGCTAGTAAGTCATCCCACTATTAAACTATAATATCAACTTACTGAATAGGAACCCCAGCCTGGCAAGGGAACAACTCCAGGAGAAAGAAGCACAGGACCATAAGACCCTGGAACATACGAACCAGGTACAAGAGGGGGCCTAGCTACCCTATAATTGGGGGACGACCCTGCTGCTGTTTCAGGTATAGGAACTGAAGGAGACTGCACCGTCGGATAAAATGGAGGTGCAGCTGCAGGCATTGACATGCCAGCTGGTTGAGGATGATGGAATTTACAAGTTATCCCAAATTTGCACTGCCCCGTTTTCAAATAGTAGGAGCATTCTTTCTCACCCTGTCCAGATAAGCAAATCACAGTAAATCTAACTTCTCAACTTTATTAAAATAGACTCTTAAGAAATCAGAAGCATGAGTGAAGTTTGAATGCAAGCATGATAAGCGAATACAAACCGGTCGTAATGGAAAACCTTGGATATTTAGCGGAGCATTAGTCAATGATCCACCAGCATTTCGCGGATGATTGAACTTGCATGTAGTACCAAATTTACAAGTTCCAGTCTTTAAAAAATACTGCACAAGGAGCATTACAAGTCAATTAACTGCATGAAGCATTTAGAGCTCCGTACTTGTAATAGTTTTACATAAAGTTACACAATGACAACTCACCTGACATACAGGCTCACCAGGACGTTCAGGGTACTCCCCTCCAACCAATCTTGCAGCCGCTACAGCCTGAACAGAACAAAACCACTGTTAAGTCAAGAAACAGCCATGCACACTTACCCCTTTAGAACACATTAGTTTCACATACCGCTTCCATATAATACATCGTCTATTTGTAGCATTGTAGCATCAGTTTCCTAATTCACAACTTTTCATACTTAGAAGAGCAGAGTGAAGAATAGGTGTTAAATTCATGCAAAACAAAACAGACATCCAGCTACAATTACCACTATAACCTCAGTGCCTTATATTAGGCATCCATTTCCCCCAAATATGGAGAGATAAAGAGAGGTCAAATGTGCACAAAACCACAACTCAAAAGACACACATTGTAGATTCATAGACAAAACCTTAATTGGAAAGGCACCTACTTTCTCAAAATATGCAAGAACTCAGACATTTGAATTAGTCTCGTTTCAAATACATGAAACTTTCCTCAGTTATCTCTCTGATCTGTGCACATGTGATACACATATCTCAAATCATTTGCCATACACAGGCCCTCTCTCTCTAAAATCCATGAAAAAGAACACACATAAAACCTGCAATTTTCGATAATAAACATAAAACTACACAACAACTAAACAATACTCCCACCGTATTCTTTTTGTTCTTCCTACTTTGAATCTTCACACAATTCACAATTAGAGAGAATCTTCTAAATTCTTCTCAATATATAAGAGAAAACATAGTCATGTGGGGTTTTGTTTGATTCGTCTAAACGAGTATTGTATCAATATTCAACCGTTAAATTTTTTACTAAGATGTACTCAAAGATATTTAAGATCAAATAATTGCATTGGCAAACACACATAGTTAAAGTAGGAAGAAAAAAACTCAGAGGAGTTTATATTATTAATGAAATGTCATACCACAAATACTAACACATAATGCAGGTTAAATTGAACACAAAAGTCGGCAAGATTAACAAATTAAGAAGGTTATAGGAGGCTCACCGCGGCACGATCATGAGGGTGATTGTAACGGCACCGGGTACCGAACCCACAGAACCCGGTACGCATGTAGTAGACACAGTCAGATACTCCGGGCCGCTCCGGGTATGTCTCCCGGCCCGAAAGACCCAGCCTCCACATGGACTCTACATTTTGGCTCAACAATTAAATCAGAGCTACAGTAATCAACAACATTACAAAACCCTAAAAATTAAAAACATTACACAAAGAAGTAAAAACCCAAAAAAAAAAGAAACAAAAAAATTGAAATGGGGGAAATCAAAATTATGAAATGAAGCATCAAAATTTTGTTACCTTCGAGTCCAGTTTCACCCCATTCAGCTGGCGGATCCACCTCCGAACCCTGATTTCTTCCGTACAGCTCCATTTTTCTTACTCTTTTTCACTGAAGAATCCAGAAAAAAGGCTGCTTTTTTTTTACAAATGATTCTACACAAAACAGAGAAAAAAAAGGTTAAATAGTGAAAAAAGAAGGGATGATTTACACTTCCTCAAAGAATTGAGGTCGAATATAATTGTAGAAGATATTTAGGAAATAATGGGGTTGTTTTTTTTTTTTTTGGGCTGTTGTCAGTGTGATCAGAAAAAACAGAAAGAAGGGAGGGAGGAGGAAGAGGAGGAGATGCGGGAAATGGTAATGTTGTCCCTTTTGTTTCTCTTTTTTCTTTGAGTTATTCTCTCTCCCTCTCTGAAACTAGTAGTGTACGGACTGTTTGTAGTTTGTGAGAGTGAGTGTGTGTGAACTCTTTGGTTTGGATTTGGACCTTTTTCTTTTGTTTCTCTTCTTTCCCTTTTTCAGTTTTTCTTTCTTACGTTACCAAAGACTCGTCTGGTTGGTGAGTCTCACTAGGCTGTCAATTTCGATACTCGGATTGGGTTTTTGGTTAGCTCATCTTCTACTTCGTCTATATCAATGTGTTTTAGTCACTTTTTAATATCAATTTTTTTTTGTATTTTAGGTTGTTTTGAAAGTAATTTATACGTATTTTTTAGTTTTTCTTATTTGAAATCAGGAGAAGGTCAAGTTTGTTTGGTGGAGGTGGTGAGAAACTCACCTTATAACTTTGAGTTAAGAAGTTCGAATACCACTACCTACTTGTGTTTGGGAGTAGGTATTTCATTATAGAGAACGTATTGTGTCGGACTCGTCCGACACAACACTCTCGTCGGACAACAACATAACAAAAACCAGGCGTTTTATAACGGCCGAAAAAAAAACAAAAAGAAACAAAAACAACAGCTTCATCCGCCATTGTTCAACGGGAAATTATCGTACACATCCGCTTTATCCCTGCAAGTAAATCTCATTTCGACATTCGACTTCTCAATCTAGTTAAAGCAAGAATGTCAACCGAAGATTCGAACTCACAAATCGAAAGTTCATTAAAAAATGAACTAACGAATGAAAAAGGTAACACATATCTCACATTAATCAACAATTTTCACACAGTAACTCAACTTATAAATTCATATCAAAAATTGTTTGATACAGATAGCAGATCAGGAAAAAAAAGAAACAAATTAGAAGGATAATCACCTGGAAAAGACGACAAAGAAACAGGTGCAACAAAAATAATTTTCAATTGCATTTACTCATTTTTCAGTTAGCATTTACATTGTCTCAGTTAGTATGTCTAAATTTTCATTTACAAAAGTCTATTTTTCAGTTAGTCTTCATATTACCATTTACATTGTCTCAGTTACATCTTTTTCCAGTTAACGTTACTTCTCTTTTCAGTTAGACTTATTTATTTGTCAATTAGCCTTATTTATTTTTCAGTTCGATTTATTCTGTTTTCAGTTGGTCTTCATATGATTTCATTTAGTATAACCAATGAGACTAAAAATTTTCAGTTAGACTTATTTAGTTTTCAATTAGACTTATTTATTATTCAGTTAGACTTATTTAGTTTTCAGTTCGTCTTCATATGATTTCATTTAGTCTAACCAATGAGACTAAAATTTTTTCAGTTAGACTTATTTATTATTCAGTTAGACTTATTTAATTTTCAATTGGTCTTCATATGATTTCATTTAGTATAACCAATAAGACTAAAAATTTTTAGTTAGACAACTATATTTTTCAGTAAGACTTATTTATTTTTCAGTTAGACTTATTTATTATTCAGTTAGACTTATTTAATTTTCAGTTGGTCTTCATATGATTTCATTTAGTATAACCAATAAGACTAAAAATTTTCAGTTCGAAAACTATATTTTTCAGTTAGACTTATTTATTTTTCAGTTAGCCTTATTTATTTTTCAGTTAGACTTATTCTGTTTTCAGTTGGTCTTCATATGATTTGATTTAGTATAACTAATGAGACTAAAAATTTTCAGTTAGACTTCTATATTTGTCAGTTAGCTTTATTTAGTTTTTAGTTCGTCTTCATATGATTTCATTTAGTATAACCAATGAGACTAAAAATTTCCAATTAGACTTCTTTATTTTTCAGTTAGTCTACTTAGTATTTCATTTAGTCTA
Source organism: Beta vulgaris subsp. vulgaris (assembly GCF_026745355.1). Lineage (NCBI taxonomy): Eukaryota > Viridiplantae > Streptophyta > Magnoliopsida > Caryophyllales > Amaranthaceae > Beta > Beta vulgaris. The sequence continues at coordinate 25,852,772 of NC_079208.1, forward strand.
ATGATTCTTTTACTTCATTCTATTCCAATTAGACTAAAATAATAAGTTCAGTTAGACCTTTATTTCTCCGTTAGACTTCTTTATTTTTCAGTTGGTCTTCTTATTATTTCATTTAGTATAATGATCCTTTCATTTCATTCTTTCAGTTAGGATTTACATTGTTTCAGTTAGTATATCTAAAATTTTCATTTACAAAAGTCTATTCGAATCATACTTATAATTTTCAGTTAGACTTATTTGTTTTTCAGTTGGTCTTTATATTATTTCATTTAGTATAGTGATTCTTTCATTTGATACTATTACAATTATTTTCAGCTACACTTGTTTAGTTTTTAGTTAGTGCTTCTGTTCTTTCAGTTAGTGTCCTTATTTTTTGTCAATGAACTCAACAGCTGAACATGAATATCTCAAGTACATCAATGACGAGAATATCAGTAGCAGTTTAATAGGAAGACATGTTACAGATCACAAAGATGGTTACAACTTGTATCAAGCACACTCAAGAGCATTAGGATTTAGTATTAGGAAACAAACTCTAAGGAGGAGGAGAATTGATAATTCTATATACGAATTCTACTTGGTTTGCTCAAAGGAAGGAGCCTCAAAATCAACAAACAAAATAACAGAACCAAAAGAACAAGACACACAACAAGATCATGTTCAGATACCACATGTTGAGGAGCCAACCAAGGAAAGAAAGGAAAGAGTAGTCAATGAGACAAGAACAGCATGCAAAGCCATGGTCAAATTTAAGCAAGAAAAACTTGGCCAAGAGCCCAAGACTTTGTTGTAGTAGCTCATGAGTTGCAACACAACCATGAATTCGTAATACAGCAAGAAATACATCATCTGAAATTAGAAAGAAAGATAACTGAACAAAAAGGCCAACTAATAGAAACAATGGTTGAATTTGGCATAAAGCCAATGCATGCATACAACTTTTTGTGTCATGAGGGTGGATCAGAGGAACTAGTGGGCCACACAAAAAGGGACCATCTAAACTATATCACACAGTACAGAACAAGATTGGTTGAAGGAAAGGATATGCAGAGTGTGTTGGACCTACTTCAGCAAAGAACGGATGATGATCCTGCATTCTTCTACAGGCTGAAATTTGGGGAACATAACAACATTGTCAGCTACTTTTGGGCGAGATTTCATGATGTTGGAGGACTTAAAAGCCTATGGAGATGTTATGATATTCGACACCACTTATAGTTTAAACAAATATGGACTGATATGTGCACCATTTGTTGGCATAAACTGCCATTGGGAACCAACAATATTTGCATGCGCTTTCATAACTAATGAAAAGGAAGAGAGCTTTGAATGGCTACTAGAAACATTCGAGAGAGCAATGTGCCAACAAGAGCCAAAGACAATCACTAGTAGAGAAAAGGCAATTTGCGTCGCATGTGAGGCGCCTATTTGCGTCGGACTATGGTGCGACGCCAAAGCCCTCGACGCAAATGACTCAGAAACGATCTGCGTCGTATACGGAAACGACGCATATGGTTCAGCTATTTGCGTCGCACCTTTATACGGTACGACACAAGTGGTTCTCCCTTGCCCAACATAGAGCGGTATTGTGCGTCGCACATTACCTAAGGTGCGACGCAGATAAGTGATTTGGAAATTTCATTTTTTTAAAAAAAATTTTTTTTTTTTGGAAAAAAAAATTGATTTTATGAACAGAATGAGGCTCTGTGCAAACGCAATCGTAGATTTGAAATAATAAATTACAGAAAATAAAAAAAAAGAGATAAGTTACACTCCACAACAATATTGTTTTGATTCTGCACATAGTTTATTAGTGTGACTATCAAAAAATGTATTAATAAACTAATTAGAGAAAAATAAACCTAAAAAACAAAATCAGAAGAGAAAATTTAAAAGAAAATCCTAAATTTGAAAACGAAATTAAAAAAATAATCAGATCTAACATAAAAAAAACGAAACTAAAAAAATGAACCTAAAAAAACAAGTGAGGAATTACAAACAATGAAGATATTAAACGGCGATTCGATGCTGAAGATGATGAGAGTTGATGATTCGATGCTTTTCGGGTCGCCGGAATCACAAACAATGAAGATATTATTCAAACATAAACAAAAGTGAAAATAACAATAATTTAGTGGGCGAAAATAACTAAAAATTACCTGGGACAAGAAGAAGAAGATTTGAGTGTGACAGGAATTTAATGAAGATCTTCGATGCATCAACTCTCAGCATCTTCAGCATCGAATCAATTAACTGATTATTTTTTCTTCACAATGAAAAATAGGGTAAATTTTAAAGAAAGAAAACAAAACAAGGGTTTTTTTTGTTTTTGGTTTTGATTTTGATTTTCTCTCTCTTAATTTTATGAGATGATGAAGAAGTAGTAGAAGTGTAATAAAAGCAAAGACTGCAACGCCGCCATTAGCAGCTTCTTTCTTTGTTTGCTGAAGAAATGTAAATTCTGAATTTAAGACAAAAACAGCAACATCAAAACAGCAAAATTACCAGCAAATTTAAAACTTTCTTCTTTTTTTTTTCTCTCTCTTACATAGGAGTATTCTTCTTCGTTTAATTTTCTGAAATTTGTGGGTTTTTATGTATTGGGTTTGATTTTGGTTGTGTTATTTTCTCTCTCCTCTTTATCACTCACTGGTTACTGATAATCAACGACACATGAAGACGAAGACGGAGGAGAATTACAGTTGAGTGAGGGAGAGAGGAGAGAGAGAGAAGGAGGGAGGGAGAGAGAGATGAAACGGCTGGAGATGAAAATGGAATTACTAATTAGGTTAAGTGAGGGAGAGGGTCAGGGACACGTTTTTACGGTTTGGGCCCAATGTGCGTCGGATGGTGGACTCGTGCGACGCACATTAGGCTCAATCCCCCAAACTGAGAAGCTCAGTATGCGTCGCACGCGGAGCTAGGTGCGACGCACAAGGTAATTTGCGTCGCACTTACATACGGTGCGACGCATATTGCTCGTATGCTGATATGAATATTGATGTTTTGTGTCGAGTGCTCTTTGTCATGCGACGCACAAAGGTAATTTGTGTCACTTCGGTGTCTGTGCGACGCAAATCCGGGGACGCAAATCATCTTTTTTCTACTAGTGAATTTTCACTGATCAAGATAAGGCGATGGGCAATACAATTGAAAAGGTATAAATAACATAAACTCACACAACTGAATACAAACATGTCAATTTGTAATTATTTCTATCATTTCAGTTGCGTGTCTTACTGATTCATTTCAAAGATCTACTCTTTCACTTAGATTAAAAAGCATTCAAATGTAAATTTTTTAGTTAGCATTTACACTGTTTCAGTTAGACTTATTTATGTTTCAGTTGGTCTTCATATTAGTTCATTTAGTATAATGATTCTTTCATTTCATTCTATTCCAATTAGACTACAAATTTGCAGTTAGCATTTACATTGTTTCAGTTAGACTTATTTATTATTCAGTTGGACTTCATATTACTTCCTTTAGTCTAATGATTCATTCATTTCATTCTATTCCAATTAGACTAAAAATTTTCAGTTAGCATTTACACTGTTTCAGTTAGACTTCTTTATTTTTCAGTTGGACTTCATATTACTTCCTTTAGTCTAATGATTCATTCATTTCATTCTATTCCCATTAGACTAAAAATTTTCAGTTAGCATTTACACTGTTTCAGTTTGACTTCTTTATTTTCCAGTTGGACTTCATATTATTTCTTTACTCTTTCAGTTAGATTCACAAGCATTCAAATGAAAATGAATTGTAGCATAATATGTACTATCTTAAAACAGGTTTTCCCAAATTCAAGACATAGGCTTTGCCTTTGGCATATAGAGAAGAACTTTGTAAACCACTTCGGATCCCTCAAGACCAATGAAGACTTCAAGAACATGTTCAAGAACTGCTTGATGGGGTGTCAAAATGAATCAGGCTTTGAAGAATTATGGACGAAAATGATGGAAATGTATGGACACGAGAAAAAGGAATAGTTCGATCAAGTATATGACCAGAGACACAAGTGGTGCACCGCGTTAAATAAGGATATGTTTTCAGCTGGAATCTTATCATCACAAAGAAGTGAAGTCACAAACAAGGCAATATCATTCAATGCAAAAGCAACAACAAACTTGTTTGAATTCTACCATATATTTGAGCAAACAGTGAAGAGATGAAGAAGCAATGAAACTAGCGATAACTTCCGGAACAGAACCGAACGTCCCAAAGCTGTCAAATCCAAGTCAAAGCTTCTGAAACATGTATTTGATGTATACACACTAGCACTGTATAATGACTTTGAAACAGAATATGAGTGGGCAATGTCATCCTTTTTACGAGCATTTGCAACCTGAAGTTGTTTGAAGTCTCACCAGAAGAAGATTTCAGCAATTTAGCAGAATTAGTGTGCTCATGTCAATGCTTCACAGAGACCGGGATGCTTTGCTTTCACATCATAAGGGTCATGCACATGTTCAGCATATTTCAAATCCCAGAACAATATATCCTTAAGAGATGGACAAGACTTGCAAAGTCAGCAGTATAGGAGAATGTCCAAGGTTAGTGAAATAAATTAATATAACTAACTGACAAATTAATGTAACGAACTGAAAAAATAAAGATTCCAACTGAAACAATTTTCAGATCACCTGAAACATTTAGTTAGTCAACTGAAAAATAAAAGGCTCCAGCTGAAAAAGTAGTATAACTAACTGATCAATTAATGTTACTAACAGAAAATTAATTGGGGGTTTTGCGGGTTTTGTTTGTGTGTGGGAGGGGGGATTTTGGTGGAGTGGGGTTTAACACTTAACTAACTAAAACAATTAAGACACCACCTGAAATAATTTATCAACTATCTGATAAATTTAGTTAGCCAACTGAAAAAAGTAAAGCTCCAACTGAAACACTTTATCAACTAACTGAAAAGTTTTGTTCGCTAAATGAAATAATTGACTAAGAAAATGTTATTACAACAGACAAGGACCAAAGCCAAAATGACTGTTATGCACACCATGGAGACAAGCAATAACCAAGAATTTCTACATCCTAGTGTCAATATGTCAATCAAATGAAGAAGCAAGAAAATTATGTGACAATTCGTTGAAGGACTTATATAAATCGGTAAAAGAAGTTTTCAAGACTGATCAAGAAAAACAACAAGAAGTCGAAGACGAAGAACTACGAAGACAGACAGTTGAAAATCCTGAGGTGATAAAGACAAAAGGAAGACCTCCAAAGGGAAACAAGATAGTAAAAGGACATTTTGAGAAGCGTAAAATCAAGACAAGGCATCCGAATGAATATGGAACAAAAACCCCACATGTACCTGAAGTTGAATAGTGTAAAAATAATATTATTTTTCAATTGTATTCCAGTCACTAATTGTATTCAAATTTACACTTGTTTATTTTTCAGATACTCGAGATTCAGTTAGTTATATTAGTATTTATAGTGCTTCAGTTAGACATGTTTATTTTTCAGCTAGTCTTTATAGTACTTCAGTTAGCCTTGTTTATTTTTCAGCTAGTCTTTATAGTGCTTCAGTTACACTTGTTTATTTTTCAGGTAGTCTATATAGTGCTTTAGTTAGACTTGTTTGTTTTTCAGCTAGTCTTTATTGTGGTTCAGTTAGACTTGTTTATTTTTCAGCTAGTCTTTACAATCCTTCAGAGTGACTTCTTTGTTTTTCATCTAGTCTTTATTATGCTTCAGTTAGACTTGTTTATTTTTCAGCTAGTCTTTAAAGTGCTTCAGTTAGACTTAAAATTTATATTCCGCTCAAAGCAAGTGTAAATATACAATTCTAAAAATAAAAAATATCAATTAACTTGTGTGCTATTTCTACTGTACATTACAAAATTGAGTTGTGTGCTATTTCTACTGTACATTACAATAAAAAATATAAAAAAATGCAGTTTGGCAACTAAGAATAACGAAAATTCAAAAGTTTCTCTAATTTGACTTTGTCTTCAAAGTGATGATTCAACATGTCTTCAACTTCCTCCTCGTGCTGCCTCATTCGCTCTAAAATTCGTGCTTCTTTTCTATTTGTCCTCTTTGATTGATTAAATGCTAATTTACTTAGAACAACCTCTTTTTCCTTTCTTAACTTCTGTCTTGCCATAAGTTGAGGCTTCGTTGCTGACCAAAGATAGCAATCATGCTTCACTTTGTCCTTCAACTTGTTTATAGGATGCTCCACTAGTCGAAGTGCAAGCTTGCACCGCTCAAGGTTTTTGGTGGCTGCCTGTAAAATAAAAAAAATCAACACTATTAAAAAAATTTCAAAAACTAGAAATCTAACAAGTATAAAATTCTGCCTAAAAACAATAAAGTTATCATACCCTTTTCAGGTCAACAAGTGGAAACTCATTAGCATTTTGACCATCATACAACTCCATTGACTTGATTGCATACACACCACAATCATTATTGTTGTCCTTATTTCTCCAAGGGAAAAACAGAGTCACATTACCCCAATGTTGGAGATGATCAAAATCACGACATCTCATATTAACTTGCATAAAAGAATCAAAAGCACGACAATGCATTTGAAGATGAAAAAGTAAAGAACAATTATAAAACAAGTAATAAAATAATGGAACAAAAAATAATCCAAATGCTCATAAAAAGGTACGTACAAAGTATGTAAGACCGTTAAATCCCTCATGCTTATATCTATTAATATCCTTCATGTATGTACGATTGTCAATGTTTTCAATCCTTTTAGCTTTCTTGTTGAGCACCAAAACAGTGTAATGATCATCTTTGTGAACGGGAACAAAAATCTGAAAATACACATAAGATACAAAAGCAATAAGTCTACCTGAAAGAGAACAAAGAAGTAAATGAAATACTAACAACACTAGCTGAAACCAAAACATACACTAACTGAAAGATTAAAACAACTAACTGAAATATTTATATACACTAACTGAAGTAGAAACATACACTAACTGAAATAGAAACATATATTAACTAACAAGAAAAACAAACTAAATGAAAATTAAACTATTACTAACTGACAAGAAAGATAAACTAACTGAAACATAAACTAATACTAACTGACAAGTAACATACACTAACTGACAAGAAACATACACTAAATGAAACATAAACTAATACTACCTGACATGAAACATACACTAACTGACAACAAACATACACTAAATGAAACATGAACTGATACTAGCTGAAATCAAAAGGAATAAAAAAATGGTAAACAATAATACAATCCAACTAACCAGTTCAGCTTCTCAAATATCATTCCTTGGAAATGCTTTCACCCATGCAGAAATAGCCTCCTTACATTTATTGAAGAATAAATCATCATCTTTTGTACCCAACTTTTTCTTCTTCTCTTCCCATTCTTTCAACTTCTCATCATATTCACTAGTTCCCTCCAGCTTCTTCAACATAATCTCATTTTCGGCAATTTCACTATCAGACTTAACCTTGTTTTACCTTCTATTCACACATCCAATTGATATAGTTCTGCAACAAAAGAAAAGAGATACTAAATAACCAACTGAAAACAGAATATGACAAACTGAAAAACAGAAGATGACCAACTGAAAAAAATAATATGACCAAATGAAAACAGATGTATCAAACAAAATGAAAAGAGAATATGACCAACTGAAAAATAAAACTAAGCCATAACACTAAACACTTACAAAAGGTATCAAATTAAACCAGAATCTCCTCGTTGCAGAAGGTGATTCCTCTTCTTGCCTATTAAACATACATCAATAACTCCACTAGTCAACCAACCTTGACGAGGCATGCTAACAAAGTCAAACTTGTACAACTGAACCGAGTAGTTGCTATGAGGATTCTCAAAGTCCACAATGAGATCATTTGTTAGATCACTTTGCAGAATATAATTTCTCGTCTTTGTATCTTCAGACTCTGGATCCAATGACAGTATTGAAACGTCATCAAACTCATTGTAGAAGAGATAATCAACTAGCAACACGTTCTCAGGAGAGAGATCACTCAGGTACTTGTTATATTGTTGCAAGCTTCGACACAAGATCATGCCATGATTATTGACAGGGATAGCCTGCAAACCAGATGCAGAAGAAGAAGTAACACCAGCTACATCTCCAATATTTTTCTCCTCATCCTCTTCTTTTTGGGCTCATCAGAATCAACTCCTTGTGTACAAATCCTGTCAATGAGGTTATCCAAACTTTCATCCCCAGAATTATCAACTTTTTCCTCAACTCTCAAAACTTTCTCAGATTTCTCCGAAGTATGGTCATAGTCCCACCCCTTCAATAATTCAGGTGTTGAAGGAATTTATGACTTTGAATGTTTCTGAGGTATGTAGGATTTGTATGATGATTGATCAGTTGAAGAGCCATCACCCTACATTGCATCAAAATATGAAAAAAATACTTAAACAAAAATGACAGATATACTAACTGAAACATAAACAAATAATAACTGACAAGAAACATACACTAACTGAAATAGAAACAGATACTAACTGACAAGAAACACAAACAAATGAAAAATAAACTATTACTAACTGACAAGAAAGATACACTAACTGAAATATAAAATAATACTAACTGACAAGAAACATACACTAAATGACAAGAAACAAACACTAACTGACATGAAACTTACACTAACTGAAACATAAACTAATACTAACTGACAAGAAACAAACACTAACTGACAAGAAACATACACTAAATGAAACATAAACTAATACTACCTGACAAGAAACATACACTAACTGAAATAGAAAGAAATATTAAATGAGAAGAAACATACACTAACTGAAACAGAAAAATAAACAAATTAAAACACAAACACACAAACAAAAACTATACTTACTCAAGGATATTTTACATTAACTGGAGTGATCATTGGAATTGAACTTCCAACACCCTCACCACTGTCTGCACTGTCTGCAAATCCAACATCCTCAACAACAGGACTTGGAGTTAATAGTTGGAATGAAGGGCCACTGAAATCAGGTATCTTTTTCCTTTTAGCAGAAGAATCAACTCTCCAAGACTTTCTACTATATACGTTCTCAACAACTTCAACAACGGGAGGAGGAGTAGGAGTACAAAGATCAACAAGCTCAACACAGCGGTGCGAGTAGGATATGTGTAGAACTCTTATCCTTATCCTTATCCTTAGCCTCTTTAAGTTGATCATCATCAGCATTCTTAGTCTTCGTATCATCTTCCTTTGGTTTTCTTTCTCAACATCTTCATTCAAAAACAAAAACAATAAAAAATAAATAGAAAAAGTTTCATTTGGTATTTATATGATATTTAGTTGGTATTAATATTATTTCAGTTAGAGTATCACAGTTTTCAGTTGGTCTTTTTATTCTTTCAGTTTGACTTGTTTATTGTTCAGCTAGTCTTTATAGTGCTTCAGTTAGACTTGTTTATTTTTCAGCTAGTCTTTATAGTACTTCAGTTAGCCTTATTTATTTTTCAGTTCGTTTTCATATTGTTACAAACTGAATATTTCAGTTGGTATTTATAAGATATTATTTCTTTTAGATTATCACAGTTTTCAGTTGGTCTTTGTATTCTTTCAGTTAGCTATAAAATCAAAGAAACTTACTTCCTCCTTTCTCTCCATTTGCATGAACCCCAGCATCCAAATCTTTATTTCCTCCTTTCTCTTTATCTCCTTGAAGACCACCATCATCAGCAGCATTGCCAGTCTTCTTATCATCTTCCTTTGGTTCTTTCTCATCATCTTCATTCAAAAACAAAAACAATAAAAAAAAATCTAAATACACAAGAACTGAAAAACACAAAATCAAAAATGAATCAATTCATTGACAAACTGAAACAATTTTTCCACCAGATGAAATAAAAACAAATAGCAAAAGTTTCATTTGGTATTTATATGATATTTAGCTGGTATTAATATTATTTCAGTTAGAGTATCACAGTTTTAGTTGGTCTTTTTATTCTTTCAGTTAGCTATTTAACTTTTTCATTTAAACAAATGTATTCCACTCAAATGAAACAATGTCTCCACCAGATGAAACACTCCAACAATCAAATTAAAACAATACAATAAAAGAACTTCCTTCCTCCTTTCTCTCCATCTCCATGAACACCAGCATCCAAATCCTTATCTCCCCCTTTCTCTTCATCTCCTTGAAGACCAGCATCATCATCATCAGTATCATCCTGCTTTGTCTCATTATAATTCTGGTGATCCTTATCATCACCATCATCATCATCATCATCATGATCATCATCATCTTTAAGCTGATCATCATCAGCATTCCTCTTCTTCTCATCCTCCTCTTCTTCTTTTTCATCATCTTCATTCAAAACACAAAAACAATAAAAAACAAGCTAAATACACAAGAACTGAAACAATGTTTCCACCAGATGAAAAAAAAAATCAATCAACTGAAAACATCCAGCAATCAAATGAAAACTTGATTGAAATAAAAACAAATAGAAAATTTTCATTTAGTATATATCTAATTTTCAGCTAGTGTTGATATTATTTCAGTTAGAGTGTCAAAGTTTTCAGTTGGTCTTTTTATTCTTTCACTTACCTATTTAACTTTCTCATTTAAACAAATGTATTCCACTAAAATTAACAATAATTTTTATTCCAACCAGATTAAAAACTACAACAATCAAATGAAAACAATATAATGAAAGGAACTTACTTCCTCCTTTCTCTTCACCTCCATGAACACCTAACCAAATCAGGAACATCTTCATTTCTTTCGAACTCCAAATCCACAGTCCGCTTCACCAATAGTGCAATTGTAGGATCAACTTTGTTTGCACTATCTTTCGCTTCCAAATGACGCTTGCATATGTCGTCAATTTGATTCAAAAACTTTGGATTAAAAACTTCACTGTCATCCAGAGAAATACTGTCTTGAGACAGCTTTTCGCCTTCTTCCCGAATGTTTTGGGCAATATCCAAGTTCACTTGAAGAATGCAAGCGCATTCCTCTTTAACTTGTGCATGTTCTTCACATATTCCATCGATTAAAAGAGAAAAACAAATAAACAAACAAATCAATATCATAATGACACAAAAACAACTCAAACCCAAACAGAAACAACATAAACAAAAAAAAGGACCAACTGAAACAATCCAGCAATCAAATGAAAACTTAAATGAAATAAAAACAAATAAAAATATTTTCATTTGGTATGTATATACTCTTCAGCTAGTACTGACATTATTTCAGTTAGAGTTTAACAGTCTTCAGTTAGAGTTTAAGAGTACAACAATAATAAAAACATAAGATGAATGAAACTCACAGGAACATCAAGAGCATCTATTTCCTCATCAGTCATCAAAGTATGAGGAAGATCCATAACAAGCTGCCTAGTTGAAGGTGATGGACCCTCAACCACCTTTATTATAGGAGAAGCAGACTTCCTACTAGCAGCACTAACACTAGGAGCTTTAAACTCAAGCTTCTGTTTTTCACGCTTCACCGGTAGAATAAAATCCATGTTGATCTCAAACTGCTTCACAACACTACTCAAATCCTTCTCTTCCTGCCAATAAGTGATAAATGGCTTACTGACATTTGAAAAATCCAGATTACGACATTTGAAGTTGTGAATAACAGCAAGAGCCAGAGCGCTCATGCATCCCCGAAGCTTGAATGTCACTTTCTTCTGTCCCAGCTCATTCTTCTTCATCATTATAGACTGATGACAGTCCAAAACAGCAGTACAAAGACTTCTTAAGATATATCCACACCAATCGTAGCTTGAAATCGTAGATACATCTTCCAAACTCTTGGCACACTTCAGGGCAGGCCCTAAATCAGCAATTGGACATATGAGCTTGGACAAGCAAAAAAATAACAAACAACTTCTTTAAATCATCCCCACATTGATGCTTCTTAAACTGTAACAACCCGAATTTCCCCACCAGCTTACAAAGGATTAGGCACAGCGAAAGAGACACTAGTCGAGGTAACTTGGACTATTACCATCACACTCACCGAACAACATCGGAGAGTGTGGAACTCAATTCCCAACTCTATTCAAATAAATTAACTATTATAACTACGCTCTGATTCTCAAACTCTATTCTCATAAATTTCTACAGAAAATCCGGCAGAGTTTCCTTTGAAAATAGGACAACGCTAAAGCGAGAAATAATATGAACCTGTTGCAATTTTCAATTTATAAAATATTTCCAAATCCCAAAGCTCAACAATCTCAACGCTTTCGCGGAGCAACAACCAATAGAGAATCAGGAGCACTAACTAGCGACTCTTAAATGTAGAAATAAATTATAGAAAATAAACAATTAACTATTACAAAGTCAAGCGTCCTCACTTCGATAGCAACTATAATACTGCTCCAACTTGTATTAGTTTCAACTTGCAAAAGGATAACTCACGGCTTCAACCTGAAACATTTAAGATACTGCCACCCACCAAGTGACAGGCCACAGAAATGACAAAACAACATATACACATCAGCAAAGCTGAGTACTAACCCGTAAACAAGAGTAACACATGCTTTGGTGGTTTTTACTTGAAAACGACTCTCACACAATCAACATAAGTTTAACAATCACACCAATAATAGCATACTTTGCAGCAATATTCTTGTTGAACATACATATTACATTTCCAAAATTCCACGTTCCATAATACTTCATCAATCATATAGTAACAAAATTCAATAAGACGACTCTCAACAATGACACGTTTTTATATTCTCATTTAATCAACCTTTCAACTCAGTTACTATATTTTCACAAAATCCGATCGTTTGGCATGAACGCGAGTGGAGAGGGGTACCACGCAGTACCAGCTGTCTCCAAACTAGTGACGGTCGTCACCCAGCCTTTTATTATTATGCTTGCAAGACTTACCCGGACATGTCCTATAACGCCAGGGATTAGCCCCTCCTGGAAGGCAACAGCTAGGGACTCTACCCGCCCTAACTCGGGGTGCCTATTCATGCCTCACTTTCATATTTATAAAATAAGATATTTTATGATTCATACTTGAATCCTCAATACTCATAACATAACACCATATTCGACCTTATCTGGTCTTAACTCATATTTGAATCATTTCCTCATTATCATACCAAATCATATTTTCAGAAACATAGTATTTTCGAAAAACTCCAATGACTGAACAAAAAGAATACTTTTACAATAATCCAATAGCAATTCACAACTAATTCATAGAGATGTATCTATAATCATGGCTATTACCACAAACGATATATGATATCCAAAATTCAATATAACGCACACAGGAGCATTTAAATATATATTGCTGAACATAAAGGTTACATTCACTCTATAACAATTATGCGAAACCTCAAAGCATGATGACTTGATTTCCCATGTCATCTTGAATTATATACGTCTATATAGCCATCCTCCAACAATCACCTCAAAATAACATCGGTACTCAATAACCAAATTTAGACTAATCTAAACTATAAAAACGTAATCGTAACTTATTCTCAATTCACAAATGATCAACCTTTAACATTCTAATTTCCTTAATCCTTAATTAATATCTATAACTTCGATGATATTAGCTACATCGAATTGCATCCCAATTCATAATCACAATTCCAAATTATATAACTAACCCAACTAAACATAACTCACAACCTTACCTCAATCAAGAACATAATTTTGCTACCACAAATATATTAAGAATATGAAGCTAGCTCGACTCATAAATAAACCTCAATAAACTTATTTTGATCTTGCACTCAAATCCTTAACCAATCGAATAACAATTCCAATATTATAATCTCCTTCATGATCCCCAATGATACTCCATTCAAAATCATCCTCCACTAATCAAGACTATTAAAGTGATTAGCAACTTGTATCCAACCTAGTCATTTCCCCTGTAGATAACCATAATCGTCTAATTCTTATAAAGACATATTTCAAATCGACACATATATGCTTTTCAAATTCCAATTATCAACATAAACACAACTGGAAGTAATTAATCATGTCAACAAATCCCACAACAATATTACTAAGTCTCTTAGTTACAATTAACTAACGAGAGTTAACCAAAAACACACAATTCAAGTTTCATTGATCATATGTTAATTATAAGTAACTAAATATAATCCAAGTTATACCATTAGCTGAGTTCTTGTTAACATAAACAGTAATAGAACTAAGTACATATCATACTCATGGTCATACATAGCGAGTTTATCTCATTAAAACAATGTCATTATCTAAGTGGGACTTCTTCAAGGTAATTCTTAACTCACTTTGATTTATGTAGTTAAACACACACACTAATTCGCTTTAGTGAATCACTAGTCAAGTAGTCTGACTTTATCATCTTATTTCATTTATAGTTATCAAACTAAATTACTTTATTAACCACATTTTCATTAATCGAATCCATAGTTAATGAAATAAACTCAAGTACTCTTCACATTACTAATAAGGACTAATTAATTCTCTTTCTAACTTAATATGAGAAAACTAATTAAACACATGAGCATCATACACTTCTTAATTACTATTCGTTTAACTTATACTTCAACCATAAACTTGGATTACTACCACATTTATTAGAAATTTTCTATCAACATTAAACTAAAGATATTTGAACTACTTCTTACTAACTCATAGCATCACAAGTCTAGTCAACCTCCCATATATAATTCATCAATCACTTATAATAATAACTTCTTAATATATAAACTAGATTGCAATTATTAATGGAATTATTCCTTCGAACACACATGAGCCTAAATTTAATAATACTAATAACATTTCATTCATCGAGATCTGCAAGCTTATATAACTCAGTTGCATTAAGAGTTTCAATTTGCATCTTTCTTTTCCTTCTCAAAGTTAAGGTGGACATGAGTTGCAAATCAACTATGTCAAAAAAAAACAAAGAGACACAACTCAACTTAGAGAATAAAGCTCAACTCAATAACTTATTTCAATTGTAATTTAACTAAAACAGAACTATAATCAGATTTAATCATAAGAGGACTCAAAGAGAAACTTGTGCAATGTTAAAATCAAAACCCACAATCAATAACACATAATCATACAACTACAACATCAACAATATCAACACCAAATCTTGAAATGAAACAAAATCCAATTCTAGGTTAACTCACTAAAATCTGATTTAGGTTCAACTTGAAAGAAATTAACAACGTAATTAAACTTGTATGTAATCAGAATTTCAAGGGGGGGAAATACAGAGGTGCGGGTGTACCTCTGCTCTTGTGAGCAGCGAAGAACACGGAGGGGAGATGGGCCTCCGACGAGTGGTGACGGAGAGCCGGCAAGGGTGGACCACAGCACGACGCCAGCGACGAGATTTCGGTGGCTGTTTGTCGATTCTCGATGCAGCAACAAGCCACAACAAACCACGAACTAGAGGAGAGAGAAACACGGGACAAGGGAGGGAACCACCACAGCACCAACAACAACTCTGACAGCAACTGCGACGGGGCAACACCGCGCATCAGCGGCGAAGAAACGACGAGCAGGGGAGGCCGACGAGAAGGCACGCGAACAGAGGAGAGAGAGTGTTTCGAAGGAGGAGAGAGAAAACGCGAGCAATGGGAAAAGGTTCGACAACAATTCCGGCAGCATCACCGGCGAGGAAACGCCGCGAAATACCGGCGAGGAGGAAGGAAGGGGAAGAGAGAGAATTTGGGGATTTGGGGTTTCCTTTGGGTTTTCTCACGGCAAGATAGAGAGGAAAGAAAGGGTTTGGCTGGGGTTTTGTTTCA
The DNA here is from genome assembly GCF_026745355.1 of Beta vulgaris subsp. vulgaris. NCBI lineage: Eukaryota > Viridiplantae > Streptophyta > Magnoliopsida > Caryophyllales > Amaranthaceae > Beta > Beta vulgaris. The sequence goes on from NC_079208.1 coordinate 25,868,530, forward strand.
TTAAGCAAACCGACAAATGAAGGGGGTATTTGGGGTTTATCCAACCGACCACCGACCAAGGAAAATGGGGAGTTAAATTGGTTTTGGTATTTTTCACAATAACCGACAAAGGGTTTTGGGTTTTGGTTTCTATTTTGGCAAAATTCAACTAAACTAATTCACATAAAACTAAATATATTAATTACTACTACTACTACTAATAATAATAATAATAATAATAATAATAATAATAATAATAATAATAATAATAATGATAATAATAATAATAATAACTCCATAAAGTTAAATAAATAAATACATTACAGCACGACAAAATAATTCATACTCCAACTCAAATAAAATAAGAATTTTCGAAACATAATTAACTTAATAATTATAATTATCATTTAAATAAAGACTCTTAAAAACAGGGCTATTACACTCTACCACCCTTAAAATAAGTTTCGTCCTCGAAACTTACAAATAATTATTTTCATAAAACCAAATCTCAAGCTCGCAAGACATTATGCGTCCAGCCTCCATTCTACCATCATCTTCTGATTCTCTACTTCAACTTGATACGCGAAATCAAGGAGCAAAGAAAATCTCTACTTCGACTTGACTCGCAATATCAAGGAGCAAAGAGCAAAAGGGGCAAACTTGTTGGCATTGGATTTCAATCATCTCACGACAGAGATCTCGTTTGAAATTAATTTACTTAAGCAAATCATACAAGTTTTCTCGAAATACACACTTTTAAGTAAAATAATATCATGAACAATCAAGTCATAACAAGATAATAATATACACATTAGCAAATATACACACACTTAATACCCATTTAAATAAATGGATTCATATAGTACACGCGTAAGCGCAAACACTCATACGGCTTGATTCATTTATACCTAACTCTTTAGTCAATTCATTAGACCTATATTCAACCCCTACACTATGATGTGGAGATCACAGTGTATCCAAAAACTACTCAAGCTCTGATACCACTTGTAACAGCCCGAATTTCCCCCAGCTTACAAAGGATTAAGCACAGCGAAAGAGACTCTAGTCGAGGTAACTCGGACTATTACCATCACACTCACCGAACTAAATCGGAGAGTGTGGAACTCAATCCCAACTCTATTCAAATAAATTAACTATTATAACTACGCTCTGATTCTCAGACTCTATTCCATAAATTTCTACAGAAAATCCGGCAGAGTTTCCTTTGAAAATAGGACAACGCTAAAGCGAGAAATAATATGAACCTGTTGCAAATTCAATTTATAAAATATTTCCAAATCCCAAAGCTCAACAATCTCAACGCTTTCGCGGAGCAACAACCAATAGAGAATCAGGAGCACTAACTAGCGACTCTTAAATGTAGAAATAAATTATAGAAAATAAACAATTAACTATTACAAAGTCAAGCGTCCTCACTTCGATAGCAACTATAATACTGCTCCAACTTGTATTAGCTTCAACTTGCAAAAGGATAACTCACGGCTTCAACCTGAAACATTTAAGATACTGCCACCCACCAAGTGACAGGCCACAGAAATGACAAAACATATACACATCAGCAAAGCTGAGTACTAACCCGTAAACAAGAGTAACACATGCTTTGGTGGTTTTTACTTGAAAACGACTCTCACACAATCAACATAAGTTCAACAATCACACCAATCATAGCATACTTAGCAGCAATATTCTTGTTGAACATACATATTACATTTCCAAAATTCCACGTTCCATAATACTTCATCAATCATATAGTAACAAAATTCAATAAGACGACTCTCAACAATGACACGTTTTTATATTCTCATTTAATCAACCTTTCAACTCAGTTACTATATTTTCACAAAATCCGATCGTTTGGCATGAACGCGAGTGGAGAGGGGTACCACGCAGTACCAGCTGTCTCCAAACTAGTGAGGGTCGTCACCCAGCCTTTTATTATTATGCTTGCAAGACTTACCCGGACATGTCCTATAACGCCAGGATTAGCCCCTCCTGGAAGGCAACAGCTAGGGACTCTACCCGCCCTAACTCGGGGTGCCTATTCATGCCTCACTTTCATATTTATAAAATAAGATATTTTTGATTCATACTTGAATCCTCAATACTCATAACATAACACCATATTCGACCTTATCTGGTCTTAACTCATATTTGAATCATTTCCTCATTATCATACCAAATCATATTTTCAGAAACATAGTATTTTCGAAAAACTCCAATGACTGAACAAAAAGAATACTTTTATAATAATCCAATAGCAATTCACAACTAACTCATAGAGATGATCTATAATCATGGCATTACTATAAACGATATATGATATCTAATATTCATATAACGCACACAGGAGCATTTAAATATATATTGCTGAACATAAAGGTTACATCACTCTATAACAATTATGCGAAACCTCCAAGCATGATGACTTGATTTCCCATGTCATCTTGAATTATATACGTCTACATAGCCATCCTCCAACAATCACCTCAAAATAACATTCGATAATCAATAACCAAAATTAGACTAATCTAAACTATAAAAACGTAATCGTAACTTATTCCCAATTCACAAATGATCAACCTTTAACATTCTAATTTCCTTAATCCTTAATTAATATCTATAACTTCGATGATATTAGCTACATCGACTTGCATCCCAATTCATAATCACAATTCCAAATTATATAACTAAACCAACTAAACATAACTCACAACCTTACCTCAATCAAGAACATAATTTTGCTACCACAAATATATTAGAATATGAAGCTAGCTCGACTCATAAATAAACCTCAATAAACTTATTTCTATCTTGCACTCAAATCCTTAACCAATCGAATAACAATTCCAATATTATAATCTCCTTCATGATCCCAATGATACTCCATTCCAAAATCATCCTCCACTAATCAAGACTATTAAAGTAATTAGCAACTTGTATCCAACCTAGTCATTTCCCCGTAGATAACCATAATCGTCTAACTCTTATAAAGACATATTTCAAATCGATACATATATGCTTTTTAAATTCCAATTATCAACATAAACACAACTGGTAGTAATTAATCATGTCAACAAATCCCACAACAATATTACTAAGTCTCTTAGTTAAATTAACTAACGAGAGTTAACCAAAAACACACAATCAAGTTTCATCGATCATAGGTTAATTATAAGTAACTAAATATAATCCAAGTTATACCATTAGCTGAGTTCTTTTAACATAAACAGTAATAAAACAAGTACATATCATACTCATGGTCATACATAGCGAGTTTATCTCATTAAAACAATGTCATTATCTAAGTGGGACTTCTTTCAAGGTAATTCTTAACTCACTTTGATTTATGTAGTTAAACACACACATAATTCCTTTAGTGAATCACTAGTCAAGTAGCGACTTTATATCTTATTTCATTTATAGTTATCAAACTAAAATACTTTATTAACCACATTTCATTAATCGAATCCATAGTTAATGAAATAACTCAAGTACTCTTCACATTACTAATAAGGACTAATTAATTCTCTTTCTAACTTAATATGAGAAAACTAATTAAACACATGAGCATCATACACTTCTTAATTACTATTCTTTTAACTTATACTTCAACCATAAACTTGGATTACTACCACATTTATTGGAAATTTTCTATCAACATTAAACTAAAGATATTTGAACTACTTCTTACTAACTCATAGCATCACAAGTCTAGTCAACCTCCCATATATAATTCATCAATCACTTATAATAATAACTTCTTAATATATAAACTAGATTGCAATTATTAATGGAATTATTCCTTCGAACACACATGAGCCTAAATTTAATAATACTAATAACATTTCATTCGTCGAGATCTGCAAGCTTATATAACTCAGTTGCATTAAGAGTTTCAATTTGCATCTTTCTTTTCCTTCTCAAAGTTAAGGTGGACATGAGTTGCAAATCAACTATGTCAAAAAAAAACAAAGAACACAACTCAACTTAGAGAATAAAGCTCAACTCAATAACTTATTTCAATTGTAATTTAACTAAAACAGAACTATAATCAGATTTAATCATAAGAGGACTCAAAGAGAAACTTGGGCAATGTTAAAATCAAAACCCACAATCAATAACACATAATCATACAACTACAACATCAACAATATCAACAACAAATCTTGAAATGAAACAAAATCCAATTCTAGGTTAACTCACTAAAATCTGATTTAGGTTCAACTTGAAAGAAATTAACAACGTAATTAAACTTGTATGTAATCAGAATTTCAAGGGGGGGAAATACAGAGGTGCGGGTGTACCTCTGCTCTTGTGAGCAGCGAAGAACACGGAGGGGAGATGGGCCTCCGGCGAGTGGTGACGGAGAGCCGGCAAGGGTGGACCACAGCACGACGCCAGCGACGAGATTTCGGTGGCTGTTTGTCGATTCTCGATGCAGCAACAAGCCACAACAAACCACGAACTAGAGGAGAGAGAAACACGGGACAAGGGAGGGAACCACCACAGCACCAACAACAACTCTGACAGCAACTGCGACGGGGCAACACCGCGCATCAGCGGCGAAGAAATGACGAGCAGGAGGCCGACGAGAAGGCACGCGAACAGAGGAGAGAGAGTGTTTCGAAGGAGGAGAGAGAAAACGCGAGCAATGGGAAAAGGTTCGACAACAATTCCGGCAGCATCACCGGCGAGGAAACGCCGCGAAATCGCGACGAGGAAGGAAGGGGAAGAGAGAGAATTTGGGGATTTGGGGTTTCCTTTGGGTTTTCTCATGGCAAGATAGAGAGGAAAGAAAGGGTTTGGCTGGGGTTTTGTTTCATTAAGCAAACCGACAAATGAAGGGGGTATTTGGGGTTTATCCAACCGACCACCGACCAAGGAAAATGGGGAGTTAAATTGGTTTTGCTATTTTTCACAATAACCGACAAAGGGTTTTGGGTTTTGGTTTCTATTTTGGGCAAAATTCAACTAAACTAATTCACATAAAACTAAATATATTAATTACTACTACTACTACTAATAATAATAATAATAATAATAATAATAATAATAATAATAATAATAATAATAATAATAATGATAATAATAATAACTCCATAAAGTTAAATAAATAAATACATTACAGCACGACAAAATAATTCATACTCCAACTCAAATAAAATAAGAATTTTCGAAACATAATTAACTTAATAATTATAATTATCATTTAAATAAAGACTCTTAAAAACAGGGCTATTACATAAACAAATCATCCCAATGTTTTTTAGCAATGTATGGCTTCTTGGGATTAGAAATATCAAGGAACCTATGCCAATCCCTCCTGGCACTTCCAGCCTCCCCCGGACTACCTTTCCTCCTAAAGGCATCATCATCAATAACCTCAACTGGTTTATCTGATACATGTATACCCAAAACATCACTAATGGTAAACTTATTAAAAATCACTTTACCATTCTTGGTCGAAAACATCATTCCGGAAGCATTATAATTCAACAACAACTCCAAATTCAGATTGGGACATAACTTCTTTATCCTAATATCTAGAAGACTGCCAAACCCAATTTCCCTAATCTCTCTTTTCAGCTCATCACTGAAGTTACTAACAACTTCATGTAAATGAAAATAGTCTGACAATACTTGTAGACTAATAGAATTCATTTCTTGCTCAGTCAAATTCCTAAGAAAAGTGAACAAAAATAAATTAAAAAAAAGAAACAATCATATCATATAAAAGGAGAATAATGAAAAAATGTACGATCTATCAAAAGTGTCTTTCTGTTCATCTGGATTAGACCTTGAAAATGAAAACTTCACTGGTTATAAATCAGCTTTGCCTTTCTTCTTAGACAATGATTTATCACATCTGAAAGAAAGAAAGTTTAATCAAATAATAAGACTAACTGAAAACAAGCAACAACATCAACTGAAAGAAGACCAACATCAACTGAAAGAATACAAAGTTCAACTGAAAGAATACAAAGATCAACTGAAAGAAGACCAACATCAACTGAAAGAATACAAAGAGCAACTGAAAGAATACAAAGAGCAACTAAAAGAAGACCAACATCAACTGAAAGAATACAAAGAGCAACTGAAAAAATACAAAGATCAACTGAAAGAAGATCAACATCAACTGAAAGAATACAAAGATCAACTGAAAGAATACAAAGGTCACTTCTTTTTCAGTTAGATTTATTTATTTTTCAGTTGGTCGTCTTTTCTTTCATTTACTATAATGATTCTTTCATTTCATTCTATTCCAATTACACTTAAAATTTTCAGTTAGAATTTACATTGTTTCAGTTAGACTACTTTATTTGTCAGTTGGTCGTGTTAATTTTTGATTTAGTATAATGATTCTTTAATTTCATTCTATTCCAATTACACTTAAAATTTTCAGTTAGAATTTACATTGCTTCAGTTAGACTTCTTTATTTTTCAGTTGGTCGTGTTATTATTTCATTTAGTATAATGATTCTTTCATTTCATTCTATTCCAATTACACTTAAAATTTCCAGTTAGAATTTACATTGTTTCAGTTAGACTTCTTTCTTTTTCAGTTAGACTTCTTTATTTTTCAGTTGGTCTTGTTATTATTTCATTTAGTATAATGATTCTTTCATTTCATTATATTCCGATAAGACAAAAATTTCAGTTAACATTTACATTGTTTTAGCTAGACTTCTTTATTTTTCAGTTGGTCGTCTTATTCTTTCATTTAGTATAATGATTCTTTCATTTCATTCTATTCCAATTACACTTAAAATTTTCAGTTAGAATTTACATTGTTTCAGTTAGACTTCTTTATTTTTTAGTTGATCGTCTTATTCTTTCATTTAGTATAATGATTCTTTCATTTCATTCTATTCCAATTAGACTAAAAATGTTCAGTTAGAATTTACATTGTTTCAGTTACACTTTTTTATTTTTCAGTTACACATATTTATTTTTCAGTTGGTCTACTTATTATTTCATTTAGTATAATAATTCTTTCATTTCATTCTATTGCAATTAGACTAAAAATTATCAACTGAAAGAATACAACAATCAACTGAAAGAATACAAAGATCAACTGAAAACGACAAAAAAACAAAGAAAAAAAAATCAAAAACACCAAATGAAAGGTAGAAATGTCTAAATGAAAGAAAAACAACATCAACTGAAAGAATAGAAGAAGCAACTGAAATAATACAAGAATGAACTAAAAGAATATAAATATCAACTGAAAACGTCAAAAAATCATAGAATAACAAAATAAAAAAGACCAAAGGAAAGAAATAAATGTCTAAATGAAACAAAAACAACATTAACTGAAAAAATATGTGAATAATACAAAACAACAATTATAACACACCAAAAAAAGAACAAAATATGTAAATGAAACAAAAACAACATCAACTAAAACACAAACCCTAACAAAATGAAATAAATACAATAATCAACTGAAAACGTCCAAAAATAGAAAAAAACAAAATCAAAAACACCAAATAAAAGGTAAAAATGTCTAAATGAAAGAAACACAACACTAACTGAAAACAATTACACTAAGAACTTGAAATATACCTTGGATCATAATCACCATCTTTCTCTTTCTTCTTCCTTGCAGTAGACACAACCAAAATTTTTCCTGAAGATGTGGCAGTCTTCACCTTCTTCGACTTCGGGCTACATTACAATTACAACAACAAAACACTAAGAATTTGAAAAAAAAAAAAAATATTTGCAGCAAAAATCAAACCAAATTATACCTAGAATCATCATCTCTGATCCTCTTCACCATATTTGCGATGCAACAGTAATGAATTACGAACAAAAAAACAAGCTAAATTTCAACAACAGAGAATCAGAGAAGCAGAAAAATTCTAGAAATAATCACTAATTAATATAGAAGAATCAGTTTTAAAACTAGCGAGAATCAAGCACAAACTAAATAAAAAACAGTTTCAAAATCGTAAAAAGATATAACCTAATAACCGTTAAATGTTTTTCTAAAAAACAAACAAATATGAAAAAAAAGCCCGCGCGCGTTTTGATGGGCTCAGCCCGTCCGACGGAAGGTATTGGGTCAGACGGTCTAACCCAATACTTCCACTTCATTATATCCCTCTACTCTCAAGTGTTGGCATGTGTAGATGGACTTGCTAACATGCAGTAGGTGATAGTTCATTAGGGTTTCCAATGAGGCCCACAAAAAAAAAAAGAATCAAGAGAGTAACCTTGTAACATCAGATGTTTAGTTAGATTTCTCTTGTTTGAGAGAAAAAAAATTAAAATGTGATCTATCTCTTTGACTTTACCCATGTACACTAACTAATGCAATTATGTTTTTTGAATACCCAATGAGGGCCTCAAAAAAGGATTTGGAATCAAGAGAGTAACCTTGTAACATAAAATGTTTACTTAGCTTTCTCTTGTCTAAAGAGAGAGAAATCAAACTAAAAATGTAATCTATCGGTTTAACTTTACCTATGTACACTAACTAATGCAATTATGTTCTTTAAAGAGTTTTTTTTATGGCTCAATAGGGGTAGTTGTACACTAATAACCAATTGAGAAAAAAAGCAACCCACAGAAATTGAACCCAATTCTGATAATGAAGAGAAAAAAAGCAACCCATGAAAATGATTTAGTGTTTTTAATTTGCCTACGTGGTGTGAGCGCGTATTTGTATTTGACTACCCCACTATCAAGATTTTGTATTAAAAACGTTTTTGAAATCGCCAACAAGTCTCTAAAGGAAGACTAATAAATCTAATTGGATATTGAGAAACCGTAGGAGACAAAATAGGGACTTATCCAATATAGATTTACTCGTTTAGACTCCATAGATGGTCAAAATGAACCAAATATTGAGTTCGGGGGTCAGGGTACCATACAGTCAGGAACTATGTTGCATATTGCTGCCCTCTACTAAATATCGATTCATGTCAATGTTTATGCAAAAGAATAACCAAGTTGTGTTTTAATCACCCTAAAATTAATTAGTATAAATTGGTTTAAGAAACAAATAAAAAGATTCTTTTTTAAGTGGTATGTTATTACGCAATCAATTTACAAGTAACCTAGCAGGTCCTCCAAGTTAATCTGATTAATATTTAAATAGTTCTGTAGGTCTTTGATTAACAAAAATAACATGTGTGTGACTAAGGCAATAAAACAAGGCAATCATATAATATGCATAGAATAATCAGGGAAGCATATAATAATATACAAAACTAAATAAAAAGAAGGAAGGACTAAAATATACATTAGCACGATTTTTATATTAAGGATTGACATCATGAAAGAAACAGTTAGTAACTTCAATATAAAAATAGAAAATTTATTTAAGGACCCTCAGGATTATAGCATGGCCTGGATCTGCGAGATTGACAACCTTCGCGATGAGCAATCGTGAAGCCTACAAACCTAAATGTATTATGTAGATTGAATGTATTTGTGTTTGAAAGGTATGAGTTTTGTAATTCGTAGAGAGGTTCGTAATATATTCATCGAGTTCAGAGTGTGTTAATTTGGAAAATCTGTTATTAAATCTGTACGAAAATCAAGCGTATCTATAGGAAAAACGACAATGTGCCTCACGCGCCAGTTGCGCCTGGCGCATCATGACATGTCAAGTGCATAATGCAGCATACCCGGTAGAAAGCGTACACGTTTTGAAAAAGATAATAAAGAAACTTTGTGTCTCACGCAGAGAATTGTGCTTGACGCATGACTCTATGTGAGTCAGAAATCATGTGTCAGGTGCACTATGTCAGGTGCAGATTAGTGCACCTGACACAGGTGGAAAAAGTTGCGCATGACGCACAATCTTGCGCCAAGCGCACGACCCTGCTCCAAGTGCAAGCTTTTCTAAAATGTGATTTAAAAGATTTTATTTTATCCTTTAATTCCGAAAATTTGATTTTACGGGATAAAATCTGATAATAAATATCTTTTGAAAATATTTATGTATCAAAATAAAACAATTAATTATTGTTAAATAATTAATTGGGGTTTTCCAAGGATTGGGCTCAAATTAAAATACAATTAATTATCATGAATAATTAATTGGGTTTTAAAATAGGACTTTAACACTTTTTGAAATGATTTTGAATGGCTTTTTAGACTGCCCTACCCTTGGATCAGACCAATTAAGATCATGGTATGATTTATCATCGGATCCTTAAATGGGGAGACACAATTATGTGTTTACAGAAGCCCCCACTTTGACTAATGTTCAAGAAACCGAAAGTCGAAGTATATAGTGTCAGGACGGAAAATGATTCTAAACACTCTGTAGTTTAGAACTGGTCTATATACGCCAGTCTCTGCATAACAAAGTTAGTATGTAGGACAATAACTATAAGCAATTTGATTACCTGCAGAAGAAGATGATAGCAGATAGGTGCAAACAACTCAAATAAGCACATGAGATGCTATGCAAGGACTAAGGTTGGGCAAAGCTAAGGGATGACACGTCATGCAAGGTCAGGGTTAGGGGTGATAATGAGCCTGACAAGCTTGGGTGCAGCTCGGGCTCGGCTCGGTCAAAGCTCGTTGAAGCTCGGCTCGAGCTCGGGATCGGCTCGAGACTTAAACGAGCTGAACCGAGCTAGGCAAAGCTCAACTTGTAAGCTCATGATTAGCTTGATTATTATTTTATACAAAAAAAAGATTTTATATTAAACAATTATTTATATATATTAGAAATTATATTAAGTATTTCTTTAAGATATTAACTAAGGTATATAATAGAAGAAAGATAAAAACAAAAGGTATGAACAATTAAAAAATGTATTTTCATTAAGGTGTAATTGTTTGATCATTCTCACACTTGAAATAGCAAGAGGAGAGAGAAAGAGAAAGTGGGATTAATTACTGAAGAGAATTCACACATGGACAATGGGGAGCAATCTTGCAAGATAGAAGCAAGTGAGAAAGAAATTTGGCTTTCTAGAGTCCCACATCGGTGGAATAGGATGAGGGTGTGAGTTACAGGCTTTTTAAAAGAAATCTTTCACTCCCTAACTCTCTACCATCGGCCTGCTACTACTTGCTTGGCCATGCAATATTAAGTTTTAGTTATTGGGTCTTCGAACTACTAAACATTCGGGTCTAATGACATATGACCTTAGACTTGTTCAGGATTGAACCTTGAAGTTATATTCAAGCTCGAGCCGATTTTTAAAAAATATTATTTATTTCAAGATATTAACTAAGGTATATAATTGAAGAAAGATAAAAAGAAAAGCTAAAAATAATAATTAAAAGGAAAAATTATCGGGAATAAGTCAACCTTTTCACGGTCTTCTTTTAATAAGTTAAACTTTGGATAATCCTGGAATAAGTTAACCTTGTGGGCGTATCCGCTTCTGTTATTTCACTAGGAACACTACAAGAGGGGGGGTGAATTGTAGTGTGGAACTTATTGCCCAAATAATGCGGAATTTAAAACATAAGCAATAAGGAACTGAAAGTGCAAGAGAGATTTTTACGTGGAAACTTCTTGTCTCAATACAAGAAGAAAAACCACGACCTACTCAGGATTTAAACTCTTCACTATAATAGGAAATCTCCTATGATTCAACCTATTACATACTCACGTTCCACTCGGAACTCCAACTCTCTCACAATATCCACTGTATACTCTAGACTTAACTCTAAGTCTTTCAAGAGTTCACACAACTCTTTACAAAAGGTTTGCTCAAACCCTTCACCCCTAGATAGACTTCACCCTAAGTCTACGCATACACAATAAGAACTTACTCAAGTTCCTAACTCGAACTTACTCAAGTTCCTAACTCGAACTTAATACAAGAATTCATTCAAACCCTTTACCAAGTTCCCATTACAAGAGTTCACTCAAACCCTTTAACCCCAAACTCAAATACAGACGCTTGATAATTTGGTTTAACTCTAGTATATAGAAACTGAATAACTGTAAAGGAACATGGCACTCGTAGGAACTTGAAACTCAAAGGAACTGACTCAAACAAGGAATAGAAAATATATTTCTTTTATAACGCTATTCCTTAAGCCAAACTTATGGAATGACATAAGTCTAACACTATGGAAAGACACTAGTCAGACAATTAGAAACTCAATTGAACTTGTATATTTATAGGAGTCTTTTAGAATGAACGTGGGATTAATCATGTGTTAGTGGGGTTAAACCATTATCCCATGATGTTCCTTACACGAAGGAACACGTTCCTTATCATGTCCTATGATCCCATGATCTCAATATGAACGTGGATATGTTTTAGCCACAACTCCTAAGTAATAGGAGTTCCTTGAGCTTTATCCGAAAATCAGTTAGTTTATAAAACAGATTTATCATTAAAACTTAATTTTAATCTTTAAGAAAATATTATCTTATAAATAAAATATTCATAAAAACCGGATAAATATTTTCTTATCTTTTTCAAAAAACAAAATCTTTTCCTTAAAAGATTTTCTACTAAAACTGATTTTTACTTGGGTAAAACTGATTTCCTATTATTTAGGCATGACTTACTCAACTTCATAATTGTACCGTTATATTACTGTACGCCTAAGTCTAGTTCCTTGTAATAGTTAGTTCCTTTAACTTAGATTAATAGACTACCACGTCTGTTCCTTTAGAGAGGAACAGACAGACAATTTCTTTAACAATACTCATTATACGTATTATAAATCTAGGCCTTTTATTTTCCAAAAACTGAAAAGATAAAATTAAATTAATTAAAATCATATTTCCAAAGAAACCGATTTTATTAAAAACTTATCTTTTATTTTAAAACTAAAACTTATCTTTTAAAACTAAAACTTATCATAAAACAACTAATGCATATTATTTATAAATAATTAACCACGTTGAGATTTATTAAGAAATAAACTCTTAATGAATTCTTATAGATTAAGATAATAATATGCATCAGATTTATTGACTCTTAAATACTTTTGACTCTAAGTTCCACGAGTTCCTTTGACCTTACGAGTTCCTTTAGACTTGTTCCTTTACCTTTCATGTTTCCATATACTTACATGAATCCTAGAAAATAAACTCATATTTTCTGCCTTCATGCTCCATGCTGCTCCAACTCAAGAACCGCTAGTTCCTTTAAGAAACTTCGCACTCATAGTTCCTGCTCAGGAACTTCTTGTTTCAACTCTGAAACGTTATATTGCTGCTCCCACTCAGGAACTGCTCCAGAACTTCATATTCAATGTTCCTCATAGGATGTACCTAGGAACCGCTCTAGTTGTGTTCCTTATAGGAACTCTTTTAGGAACTTCACTTGTGGGAAGACCTTCATGATGTGATATATTCAACCTTTGATGACTTGTTTCATGTTAATGTAATATGCACATCTCAAACACACATGTTAGTTAGATAATCATCATTTGTTTATAATATCAAAATACTACATGACTCAACAATTTCCCCCTTTTTGATGATGACAAACAAATGATGCTTATCACAAATTAAGCAATAAACGATGTACTTTAATTCCCCATAATGAACAAGTCATGCAAGTATATGAAGGAGATACCAACATAAATAAACACATCATATAAAGAACAATCATCATGGAAGGATATAAGACTTAACTATATTTGACCATAAGCATCATACATATTCTTCCCCCTTTTGTCATTATCGAAAAGGATCATCTTACACACATTTATTTTTGGTAAATCATATACACATTATTTTATATGCTACACTTACCACCATCATGGTTAAACACTTGTTAGTCCCAAAAGCCTCAAGAATCTCAGTTTTCAAACTTAGGATGCACGTGCCACACAAATTTCCAACTCACAATCCAAAGACCCAACTTCAAAAACCATGAAGGAACTTGACAGTAAGAAAATAAAAGTCAAGCAAAAATCAATTTTGAAAGGTCAAGAATGGATTAAGAGTAGACATTGTAATATCCGGCTCAAAGAAATATGAAAGAATTTGTGAAAATTTTGAGTAGAGGAACTTGAGATATATTGTGTGCTCTATGGTTTGACTTATAATAAGAGGTTCTCAACAATCATTATTAGTTAATCACTTCACCTCACACTTTTAAATCTCTGTCAAACCCACACACATTCACCTTGATTATATCTATCAAGTTCACTTTACTTAACTAATCAGCCATGAGGAACTCATTGAGTGAAGAAACTTGAACGAATTCATCTTTATAGTCAAGTTCTTTCAATCATTCGCTTATGTTCCTCTTCTCAAATCATCAATCCATGAGTAAGCATTTTCACAACCATATATATGACATATTGAATTCTAGAAAATAATAAAGATTGGATCACCCTTGTTTATTTTTTTTTTTTTATTTCAATTTTTTTTTTTTAACAAGGGTGTCATTACAAGATGTTGTACTTTTCCTAGAATGTCACATTTACCTACCACAAAGAAGTAAACATATATATCGATTCCTTCCTTATTCCCCTGAGTTCTTTACCATTCCTTCATCATTAGGAACTTATATGAGTAGCTCCATCTAATGATATATCTTTCTGAGCATCAATTGTTAAAACATATAATACTTGCTTCTCACTTCTTCCTTAACTTCCCCTCAAAATGTATTTACCATTTATCACTCTTTATGTATCATTGAACCATAAAAAGTCATGAATTTTAATTTAGAGCACACGGGAATTAGGATATTTGAAGTGAAAGATATGAATGGAATGATAAATTAATTAATCAAAGGGTGTTTGAAGAAATGTGGTGTGAACTGTTGATAGTTGGCTAAGAATAGGTTTGTTCCCTCTAAAAGTTAAATGAAATGAAATATATTAAGGGAATTTACCATCTTGTTCCAACAAGGTTTCTTTCATTGTATCTTTGGCAACTTAGGACTTTCATGTTTGCCAGCATCCACAATTCTATTATGAGACCTCTAACACTCTTAGGCAAGAGAATATGCCTTTACGACACAAAAATTAAGTGTAACATATTTACTCTAGTGTGTATATAATCACTTCAATTTTAGTACATGTAAGAACCCAATTCGACAAAACTTTTGGAAAAGAACATGTTTATGCTCAAGTCATACTTCATTAAGTCTTGTTCCTCTAAACAGTCCATGAATAGGTGAAATTATAAAGAACATATATTCACATAATTTAAAGCAAGACTTTTAAAATTTATGCATTCAGATTAATAAATTTTAACAATGTAATATATTAATGTGAATAGGAACATCATAACTTAAGTCATATTTCACCATGAATATAGAATTACCTCAAGTACTGGACTGATTTTGATGACTTACTTTTGAATTCCCGAACTGTTAGTTCCATAATTTGATGTCTTCATCTGATGGACATTTCCATTCCAACTTGACTCATACTCATCGTTCTTCAAAAGTTCCTTGACATGTTTTTGTCATAATATCATTATGCTCCAAGAGAGTAGTTGAGTTCCCTTATCATGCTCGTGTACTCATTTGCGTATAAGGTTAGCAAAAACTCTTGCATAAAATAGTTAGTGTACCAAGCATATTATCCATATTACGATGTACAACTACTAAGTCAATTCCTCTTGAAAACAGAAATTATTAATTTTGAAATCATTTTTCAAGAAGAAACTTGATGTTGTTCCTCGTAGATTTTCAGAAATTTTTTTTTTTTTTTTTTTTTTTTTTTTTTTTTGAACACATTGAAAATCTATTTGGAACGTCCTAAATATCATGTAAGAAACAAAAACAATTAGAATTCTAATGGCTTCTAGACTAGCAACAGGAGCAAAGGTTTCTTCATAGTCAATTTCCTTCTTGTTGATTATAACCTTTTACTACAAGTCTAGCTTTGTTCCTAACAATTGTTCCATACTCATCTAGTTTGTTTCTAAACACCCATTTTAAGCCAATTAATTTTTTATTTAGAAGAAGGAACTAGATGTCATACCTTGTTTCTTTCGAAGTCATTTAATTTAGCTTCCATGACAGTGATCCAATCAGAGTCAGTTAGGGATTTTTCATGATTTCATGGTTCCATCATTGATAGGAACACATGAAATGCACAAAAATTCCTTAACTGAGATCTAGTTTGCATACCTTTGGATATGTCACTTATTATGAGTTTCACTGGATGAGATTTCTGATGTCTCCAAGGTTTTGGTTGAAACTCCTTGTATAAAGTTTCTTTGCCTATGTCTCTGTGAATGAGCCATAGGAATACTTCTTATGTTCCCGTTAGAATCAAGAAACTCGATTGTTGGAACTCTTTGTTCCTACTAATTGTGTAGGAACTCGCTTACACATATTCATTGAGTTAAAATTTTATTTGATGAACCTGAACTTGATCTTCATTTTTAAGCTCTTTTCCATACGTTCATATAGCTGACTATTATTACTTTCTAGAGTGACATATTTCATATTAAGAACTCTAGCTGCAACAGAACTTGTGAGTTCAACATAACAAATAATAATCATCTTTGACCTGTTTACTGGGAACAAACAAGTTAGTCTCATAATAAATATGTCAACTCTTCATAACACATTATATATCATTTTGCTATAAGCTCTTTGTGTTTAACAATTAGAGGTGCATTTTAACACTACCTCATCACTTCTATTTTTAAAGTTCCTTAGATGATTCTTATTGCTATTATTTCCAAAACACTTAAATCAAATGCTTAAGAACTTAATACCAGTGTTTTCTCCTTTGAAGATCTCATAGGATGTCTTGTTGATCAACTTCTAATCATTCCTTTGTTGATGATTAATTAGCAAGTGATATTGATTGCTTTTTCTTGCTTGTTCCTTGCTCCTGCATACATCATCAAACTCCTCTGGAAATGTAATCAAGTTCCTAGGCAATGCCATCATATGGAATCTTCTATCCAAAAGATAATCTCCGGAACTCTCCTTTTAATTGAAGAAACTTGTTCCCAATGTGTTCGTTCCTTTTATGGAAGAACATGAACTTGTTCCTTCATTTTGGGTTGCCATAAACTAAGAAATATAATCTGTATAGTAAACCCAAAGGGAGATACTTTGTGCATTTTAATGTTAGTAGGTTAGTCAAAAGAGATAATATAATTAAAGCATATAATGAAATAAATTTCCTTAAAAAATATAGTGTCATATGAAGAGGAACTTCTGCTTTGTTCAAGTGAACTAAGATTAATTTCAAAAGAATTAGAAACTTGTTCCAAATGTTGGTATTTTTCTATACCATTTAGTAGTTCCACTAATATTAGTTTACCATCACTTCCTTCAAATCAATAGTCAATGTTTCTTGATTTGAGAAGCTGATTTTATGCATTTAATTTGGTGGAAATAGAATAAGTAGGCAATAGGAACAATTTGCTATTATAAGAGAATAAAGGCACTGAGACTTTAATTACTTAACTCACTTAATCACTTAGTCAGAGACACTTAGAACTTCATTAATTAAGATCCTATATAATAGTTATTTAGATTAATCATGAGATTAGATCATAGGATCATGGATTTACACGTTGTTCCTTTCCTTGAGGAACAAGCACATCATGCGCCACTTTGTATACGTTCAATTGAACGTGTTGTATCCAGTATATCACTTTCCTAAATTCTAGGAAATTGTTAAGCATAAAAATTAATGTTAGTTCTTTTTAATAATATCCAAGAAGGTTTTTTCTTTAAATATAAAAGATTTAATTTTTAATTATAAATCCATAACCAAAAAAATCTTTAAAATGATTTAACTTAGTCAAAATCTTTTTCGTTAAAACCTTCCTAAATTATAGCCTTAATTAAGCTTCTATTATTATTTGAAAATGAACATCAGTTAATAGATCTGTTGATTCATGCTTAATTACTATACTCATGTGATTATATTAGAGTTCGTTTGAATCAATTTGTTGTGCCAATAAGTTTGTTCCTTTCAGAGGAACTGATAATCATTCTCTTATTACATCTATAAGTTCCTTTACCAATATTAATTATATCCGTAGACAAACCTACAAGATATAATTTTACTTGCACAAAAACTTGAAGAGAGTTGATTGAAATAATTTATATATATGTAACGATCATAAAACAACTTCTCTTTCATAACCTTCTTCAATCATGTATTTATAAGAGATATCAAAAATCAAATTTGATAATAATAATGACCAAGATATATAGTATGTAAAGATTATTACCCAATTTCCTAAGAAATATATTTCATCTTTTACATACTTTTTCTAGCTTTTGTAGTCATAGGAACTCATGTCTAGAACTACTTTCTAGAAACAACTAACCTCTACATCAAGAGATGTCAGTTCCTTTCACATTACCTGCAAAATAAGCAAGTTCTTGGTTTTTGGTACCCAAATATATGTTGGGTCCTTTCTTGTTAGTAGGAGCAATAATAATATCCATATTCATGATGCACGCACATATCTACCACTACTAACAAGGAACATCATGTACCGACATAAGAAATATTTCATCAAATATTCATGATGCATAATAAAACTATCATTTGGCAAATGAATAATAATATGAGCGATATAATATGCCAAAAATAATGGATTTTCCTTAAGATGAGAAACAAGTTCCAAAGACACAAATATGCATTGTTCCATATAACTTGTTCCTTCAATCATTTCTAGTATATGATTCTTTGAATTTTAAAGAAATTGGAAATCTGAATTTTGTCTTTAGAAAAAATGCTTAAAGTTATCTAAATTTCTATAAAAACATCAAAGCCAAATAAAACATCTTACTAGAAATACTATAAGGAACAAGTTCCAATGTAATATATGCGTATAAAGAATATCTCAAGGAAGAGATACTTACATCAAAGGGGTTGTTCATAATCCTTGAGTGACTTTTAATTTGTGTATAAAAAGTCAGCCTTCACTTGTTCCTTTGAATGACATCGGGTGGAGTTCCTTTCTCGTACGTGTTCTTTCTTCTTGCAGGAACTTAACTCAGCAGGGTTTCCTGCTTATCAATGAGTTCCGGCTCTGATACCAATTGTTATTTCACTAGGAACACTACAAGAGGGGGGGTGAATTGTAGTGTGGAACTTATTGCCCAAATAATGCGGAATTTAAAACATAAGCAATAAGGAACTGAAAGTGCAAGAGAGATTTTTACGTGGAAACTTCTTGTCTCAATACAAGAAGAAAAACCACGACCTACTCAGGATTTAAACTCTTCACTATAATAGGAAATCTCCTATGATTCAACCTATTACATACTCACGTTCCACTCGGAACTCCAACTCTCTCACAATCTCCACTCATACTCTAGACTTAACTCTAAGTCTTTCAAGAGTTCCACAACTCTTTACAAAAGGTTTACTCAAACCCTTCACCCCTAGATAGACTTCACCCTAAGTCTACGCATACACAATAAGAACTTACTCAAGTTCCTAACTCGAACTTACTCAAGTTCCTAACTCGAACTTAATACAAGAATTCACTCAAACCCTTTACCAAGTTCCATTACAAAGAGTTCACTCAAACCCTTTAACCCCAAACTCAAATACAGACGCTTGATAATTTGGTTTAACTCTAGTATATAGAAACTGAATAACTGTAAAGGAACATGGCACTACTGGTAGGAACTTGAAACTCAAAGGAACTGACTCAAACAAGGAATAGAAAATATATTTCTTTGTAAACGCTATTCCTTAAGCCAAACTTATGGAATGACATAAGTCTAACACTATGGAAAGACACTAGTCAGACAATTTGAAACTCAATTGAACTTGTATATTTATAGAGTTCTTTTAGAATGAACGTGGGATTAATCATGTGTTAGTGGGTTAAACCATTATCCCATGATGTTCCTTACACGAAGGAACACGTTCCTTATCATGTCCCATGATCCCATGATCACTAAATGAACGTGGATATGTTTTAGCCACACTCCTAAGTAATAGGAGTTCCTTGAGCTTTATCCGAAAATCAGTTAGTTTATAAAACAGATTTATCATTAAAACTTAATTTTAATCTTTAAGAAAATATTATCTTATAAATAAAATATTCATAAAAACCGGATAAATATTTTTCTTATCTTTTTCAAAAAACAAAATCTTTTCCTTAAAAGATTTTCTATAAAACTGATTTTTACTTGGTAAAACTGATTTCCTATTATTTAGGCATGACTTACTCAACTTCATAATTGTACCGTTATATTCTGTACGCCTAAGTCTAGTTCCTTGTAATAGTTAGTTCCTTTAACTTAGATTAATAGACTACCACGTCTGTTCCTTTAGAGAGGAACAGACAGACAATTTCTTTAACAATACTCATTATACGTATTATAAAATCTAGGCCTTTTATTTTCCAAAAACTGAAAAGATAAAATTAAATTAATTAAAATCATATTTCCAAAGAAACCGATTTTATTAAAAACTTATCTTTTATTTTAAAACTAAAACTTATCTTTTAAAACTAAAACTTATCTAAAACAACTAATGCATTTATTTATAAATAATTAACCACGTTGAGATTTATTAAGAAATAAACTCTTAATGAATTCTTATAGATTAAGATAATAATATGCATCAGATTTATTGACTCTTAAATACTTTTGACTCTAAGTTCCACGAGTTCCTTTGACCTTACGAGTTCCTTTAGACATTGTTCCTTTACCTTTCATGTTTCCATATACTTACATGAATCCTGAAAATAAAACTCATATTTTCTGCCTTCATGCTCCATGCTGCTCCAACTCAAGAACCGCATGTTGATGCTCCACCTTTGGAACTTCAGTGTGCTAGTTCCTTTAAGAAACTTCGCACTCATAGTTCCTGCTCAGGAACTTCTTGTTTCAACTCTGAAACGTTATATTGTTGCTCCCACTCAGGAACTGCTCCAGAACTTCATATTCAATGTTCCTCCATAGGATGTACCTAGGAACCGCTCTAGTTGTGTTCCTTATAGGAACTCTTTTAGGAACTTCACTTGTGGGAAGACCTTCATAATGTGATATATTCAACCTTTGATGACTTGTTTCATGTTAATGTAATATGCACATCTCAAACACACATGTTAGTTAGATAATCATCATTTGTTTATAATCATCAAAATACTACATGACTCAACAGCTTCTAACAAGTTCAGGTGACCAATGACCTGAAGAATAGGTAATTTTTAATATTTTTGTTTTTTTCTTTTCACTCCTACCATTCTTCAACCTTCTTCCCTTCCCCTTTTTCCGGCCACCACCCTCGTTCCCCTTGCTCCCTTTTCCGGCCCCTATTTCCCCTTCATGTGGCCAATGACCTGAAGAATAGGTAATTTTTAATATTTTTGTTTTTTTCTTTTCACTCCTACCATTCTTCAACCTTCTTCCCTTCCCCTTTTTCCGGCCACCACCCTCGTTCCCCTTGCTCCCTTTTCCGGCCCCTATTTCCCCTTCCTTTAATCTCCTTTTTTGGCCACCACCCTCATTCCCCCTACCCCCTTCCATTTCCCTTTTCCAGCCACCATATCTATTCCCCCTACTAACCTTCGCTTTCTCTTTTCCGACCATCATGCTCCCCCATTATCCTTGTTTTCCCTTTTCCGGTCACGAAGAACAGGAGGGAACATCACGCACTCCCATTACCCTTGTTTTCCCTTTTACGGTCACAAAGAGGAGGAGGGAAGGTGAGATGTGGTGGCTTGGGACCTACGCACCAAGGGTTTGGGTGGCATGGGCTGCGTGGTTGTTGCAAAGTGAGGTGTTAGCAGTGTAGAGGGGGCGGTGGAGTAGGTATTAGCAGAGGTGGGGAGGGGGTTTGGGTGGGAGGGTTAACATGGTGTTAGCAGAGGTAAGGAAGGGGTGGGGAGGGGGTTTGGGTTGGGGGGGGGTGCGTAGTGTCAGAAGGGGTGGGGAAGGGTGGTATTTTTAGTTTTAATTTTTTTAGTTTAATTATCATTTAGAATCAAAAGAGAATTAAAATTGAAAATCAAACCAATCAAAATATGACACATGACTCGCTGTCCTATAATAATAGGTTGTTTACCTGTTAAACTTGTTAGAAGCGGATACACCCACGAGGTTAACTTATTCCAGGATTATTCAAAGTTTGACTTATTAAAAGAAGACCGTGAAAAGGTTGACTTATTGCTGTCAATTTTTCCGAATTAAAAAGGGTATTTTCATTAAGGTGTGATTGTTTGATCACTTGAAATAGAAAGAGGAGAGAGAAAGAGAAAGTGGGAATAATTACTAAAGAGAATTCACGCATGGACAATAGGGAGCAATCTAGTAAGATGGGAGCAAGTGAGAAAGAAATTTGGCTTTCTAGGGTCCAACATCGGTGGAATAAAATGAGGGTGTGAGTTAGAGGCTTTATAAATAAACCTTTTACTCCCTAACTCTCTACCATTGGCCAGCTACTAGTTGCTTGGCTATGCAACAACAAGTGTTAGTTATTAGGCCTTTGAACTACTAAACGTTCGGGCCTAATGACCTATGACCTTAGACTTGCTTAGGGTTGAACCTTGAAGTTATATTCGAACTTGAGTTGAGTTGCAATTTTTGGACTCGAGCTTGAGTCTAGTTAGGTTCGGTTTGGCTTGTTAACACCCTTAGCTGAGCCTAAACGAGCTCACGAGCCGAGATTAAAGGAGCTTACGAGCCGAGCCTAAACAAGCTCACGAGCCGAGCTTAAACGAGCTCACGAGCCGAGCTCGAGCCGCAAATGCTAATCACGAGATCGAGCCGAGCTCGGCTCCTCCAAGCTCGGCGAGCTCACGAGCCGAGCCGAACCCATGAGAAGTTAAATGAGCTCGAGCCGAGCCCAATGCTATTCGGGCTCGGCTCGCTCGATAAGCACCCCTAGTCAGGGTTATGCAAGACTAGAATGTATGCAATGCAAGGTCAGGGTTTTGCAAGGGTGCAATACAAGGTCAATATTTTGCAAGGCCATACAATTTATAGAATTATAGAGTGATTATGAATAGATAGAACTATCTTCGAAAATTATTTTTAGTAAATAATCCGGGTTCGTAAACAAGGTCTGCGGATTATAACTTTTCGGGAGTTTGATTTCGAGGCACCACCACATAGGAAGCCCCCACTTTCAATGAGCTTGCCTTGAATCTCTATTATATAAGAGAAGAGGGATAAGACACCAAAATATAAAAATTTACCCCTAATATGTTAACTAAATTACATCTAATAGAATAAGAAAAAAGGATAAAAAAAGAACCAAAAAAAATCAAGAGAGAAACGTCGACAATTACTTAATATCTACAATATTCTCACTCA
Organism: Beta vulgaris subsp. vulgaris; assembly: GCF_026745355.1. Classification (NCBI taxonomy): domain Eukaryota; kingdom Viridiplantae; phylum Streptophyta; class Magnoliopsida; order Caryophyllales; family Amaranthaceae; genus Beta; species Beta vulgaris. The sequence goes on from NC_079208.1 coordinate 25,891,698, forward strand.
TCCACCTACCTACTTAAATTGGAATAAGAAACACACAAAACACATCACATACAAAATAAACCGTCGATTTTGAATGCAGTTCTCAAACCATATTATGAATTCAATTTTTTAAAAATTAAAAATCTCATGACTAACTCGCCTCAAAGAAAAAAAATTATGATTAACTGAGCACATCTGCACTTAATTTTTATTTCTAACTCCCACAAACAAATTACGGTAGAATGCTCCAAAATTCTTGATAGTTCTTCATCTTCTCTTCTCCATTAACTGCAAACAAAAAGTGGATACTATCAACTACAGTTCTACAATTTTCCTTTTCAAAGACTAATAGCACGTAATTCATGATCTAAAAAAACCGACATTCTTATTATACTTAGTTCTTCATTTCATTCACAATTGTTATCATAAATTTGTCGTTTTGTTTTTAGTTCAGCGTGTATTCGAACCAACCCAACACTATAAACAAAAAACAAGAGGAGCACAAAACACACAAAGGGGGAAGAACACATCAAAAGGTAATTTTTGTTTCTTATTATGCTTTGTACTGTCCATGTGAACATTCTGTAAACTAAGTAGATTAAATCAGATAATCGGAGAATGCTTTGTTTTAAAATGAAATAGCAAAACAAAAGAAGAAATAAACATAAACAAATAGAATCAGTTAATTCCAAAAGATTATGTAATCTTCTTTTCTCACAAATAAATCTGATTGAGGGAAAAACTTATGAATCAAATAAGCCGAATCAAACCATGATTTAGTGAGGGACAATAATTCAATTTTAAAGATTATATGTATTCCCAAATATCAAAATGTAATCTTTTCAGGAATTAAAATACAAATTGACGGGAAAATTAAAATTCATCCAATACCGTGTGGTTATGTGAACTTTTAAAAAAAACCTTTAATAAAAATTCGCTTAAGCAAAAGCCCTATAATTCCAAAAAAGAAAATTTATAGACCTTACCTATCTACTACTGAACATCAAAAATCCAACTTTTGAAGATCTTTCTTCCTTTCCCTTCAACTGTTGTCGTCGAAATTTTGCTAAAAAAATGGGATTTTAAATTCTTTCGTTTGACTCAAAAAATGTGGTGGCGGTGTTGTTTATGGTGTGGGAGAGAGTGTGTGGAGGTTAACACCGGTGGGCATGAGGTTTGATGTTGAAGGGTTTATGACGAGTATAGATGGAAATGGATCGGGTTCGGGGCGGGTGGATCGTCACCCGCATCCATCACCCGCATCCACCCGCTTCACCCGATCCATCCATCACCCGCATAAATGTTCACCCGAATCCATCCATCCATCACTCGCGGGTGAAACGGATGGATCAGGTGATTACCGGGTGAAGGGAGAAAAAAATCCAGTAGCCCAACAACATAAAACCCACCACAATTTGCATAAGAAAATAAGTTATATATATATATATATATATATAAACGGGTGGTAACCGGGTGATGGACCGGGTGATGGATGAAAAATTATCACCCGAATCCGATCCGAATCCGTCACCCGTTAACCCGTCACCCGCCTCTCATCCGTTTAAACCGGGTTTTCCATCCGTTTAATAGTGCGGGTGAAGCGGGTGATCGGATCATCCGCTGGATATTTCAATCTCTAATGACGAGCTTAATTATGTTTCATCATTTCCAATTGCCTTTTCTTTTAGTTATCAATTACTACCTCCGGTCTTTATTACTTTACCCGTATTTCTATTTTGGATGTCCCTTATTAGTTTACCCATTTCTTTTATTTCTATTTTTGAAATGGGACCACTAAATTTCCATGACATAAACATTCAACTTTAATATAAATTAATCTTCTCTCTTTCTTTCTATGTCCAACAATATTATTTCTCCTAAAACTTTGTGCAAAAGTAACGGGTAAACTAATAATGACCGGAGGGAGTAGTAAGGAACTTTCACAAAAGCCAAGAAATACACCTTGAATGAATATTTAAAAAACAATATCATTAATCTTTACTAAAAGATGAAGAAATAAGGACTTTCGTCTTCAACAATTTTAATGTATTCCCAACCAATGAAAATTCAATAATAAGAGGGTTGGCAACTCTTAGGGTCACTCAATCAATCCCCTCTGTTATATATTCTTAGCTAGCTAATCTTCAGCTTAAGCTCACCCATTTCGATTAATTATTTAATAAATCATCAAAAATCAAACAGAACGTAAATTGGGATAGATGAAAGTAGGGGAGAAAGTAAATGTAATTATGCAATCAATTTAATTTTGATGATTATTTCGCACGCATAGCGTGCATATAAAGCTAGTTAGGCTTGAGCCTTGATTGAAATGTACTTGAACTGTCTTGAGCATTGAAAGTTTTCATTGGAGATTTTTCATTGGGAAGTTGATATATGCAAAGTCAAATATCGCCAGAAACCATGTAATTTTCAAAGAGTACTTCAAGAAAAGGAGAGCTTGGATTACAAAATATAAAAAATTAATTTTATGACTCAAATGAATGTGTATGTGGGAAAAGGTTTTGACGAGGCTAGGTTCAAACTCGAGTCTAAGTCGGGATCTAGAAATAGATTATGCTCCTAAATTCTTAAAAATCAAATCTTTAGACCACGACTAATTTGTTTTATTGAAGCGGTCGGACCTAGAGATGATTATTCCTATGTATCCTTTTGTAATCAAGCCATTTGTAGTTCCCGATCTGATTTTTTTTGTACCCTAATTTTTGCCTAGGCCTTCCTTTCAAGGTTTCAACTTAGTGGGCTTGGAGATACCTTGAAAAAGGAGTTAGGATTGATGAAAAGGTTTAAGGCTTAAGGCTTAGATGAAGATTTAGTTGGTCTGGATAAGGTTCTTGTAATATCTCGAAAGTTTAAACTTGCTTAAATTAAACAATAATAATTAGTGGCTAAATTTTTCCTTCACCCATAATTAATGATAATTAGTTCGTTATATATATATATATATATATATTATAATATATAATATATATATATATATATATATATATATATATATATATTATGTATGGAAAGAGTTGTAAATAATAACAAATTATGTTAGCTTAAAGAATAACATCAGTTAAAGTAAGAAAACAAAATAAATAACAAATTAATTACTACACAAAATAGTTGGTAGTTAAAATAAAAAGGAAAAGAAAAAGAGAAAAGAAAAGAAAAAAAAGAAAAAGGAAAACTTAAACTCAGAAATACTGCTTCAAGAATTTCAACCCATCTCCATTTTTTTTCTCTTCACAAACGACCCAACTATTCAACCCATGATTATTTTACATAAACAAACTCTACTTGAATTAAAAATCCATACCCAAAACAAACTCTCACAAAATTCATATTTTTTCATCAAATCAACCCACCTAATTGACAAGAATTAAACCTCAACAATGGCTATAAATAGTCATAGTTGCTCCACATTCATCACACACTCACCACTCTGCTTTCCACCATCTTCATCTTACTAGAATTCCCTAACCCTCGCCGGAAACCGCCACTCAAGAACCACCCTCAAACTCTCTGTTTTTCGCACTCTCTCCCATCCCTATGTTTTCGTTCAGCCATCGCAGCACCACCGGAGCACCGCCGTCGGTAGCTGCCACCTCCCCAAGCAGTGGACCTCCTGTGCGCCACCCACAGCACAACTAACCCTTCTTCGTCGCCCGCATTCCTCTCTCCTCTGGCCCAACTCTTTCTTCCCTCTTTCGTTGTTCTCTCTTTGCCTGACTGCCACTGTTTGCACCACCAACCCTTCTCCGTCGCCCGCATTCCTCTCTCCTCTGGCCCAACTCTTTCTTCCCTCTTTCGTTATTCTCTCTTGCCTGACTGCCACTGTTCGCACCGCCCCAGCACTACCGCACCCCGCGCCTCCCGATGCCGCCACATTCTGCCTCGCCTCGCTGTCATTTGCCGGAGTTTCGACCTCCTTCGTGGCAGCCAAAACATATCTCTCCCCTTTATATGCCTAGATAAATTTTGTTGGGCTTTAGAGTTTAATGGTTTGATAAATTATTTGGGTTGATTTTCCTAATTCTGTAAAAGGAGTGGACTAAGTGAAGTGGTTAAAGCATTTAGTTAGATATTGATGGATTAATTAGGTAGTAACTAAAACATAATAAAACTCACTATAAACCATAACCCTTATAATTTAATTGTATGAGACTATACTATGACTAGTAAATGATTAAACAAGGATTTATTTTTTGTAACTCTAATATATCCACTAAAGAATAATAAGAATTAAGTTTATTTGTCAAATTAGGTTAAAAGTAATAGGCACTTATAGATAGTTTAGATTACAAGAATGAAATAGTTATAATATGAATCCCATAATTACAAATTATTAAGTGTAATCATGAACCATAAGATTAATGGCCAATGTTTTATATTTATAAAATGACGAATATGTTTAAAGGGACCCTATGACTAATAGAATGAAGTTTGGAATTAAAGGTTAACAGAATTACAACGTTTTGAAATTTTAAAATACGAAATGGTTATAGTAAGACATCGTCTATAATCATAAATAATGAATTACGACTTAGGCGCTAAGTTGTTAAGTGGAAAGGGTGCCTACGACTCTTTATCAACCACCAAAGTCCTAAATATATATAACTCCTAAATTGGACACATGATGGAAATGGATCAATAAACTCAGAATTTAGAATTAAATATTAATAAGTCCTTTATTAATTCCTGAATTGATTATTAGATTAAAAAGGAAGAGATATTACAAGCCTCCCCCTACAATCAAGGTTCTAAAGCAGGATTCTAGGTAATGTCTACTGCTAACACCCGCATTCCCCTTCCAACTACATTTTATGATGCATTTATATAATATTTATGTTATGTTTTATATGATGTGCGGGATATGAAATGTTTGGGTGTGCAAATGAATTGATGACTTTATGCAATGACTTTAATATGATTTCTGAAAATCACTCAAAAGAAACGAAACATGATAAATGAAAGTGAAAGATGGTGAATGGCAGTACTATGTTCTCTGGGCCGTGCACGTGTCATTTTGTTATATGGCGGCAACGCCACCTTCTGATGGGGGACAATGTCCTCGGTGGTACCCGCATTATGACATTATATGTCACCTTCTGATAGGGGACTGTAACACCCCCACCGACCCGAACCCTTTTTCATTCGATAAAGCTCGGGTTTTGGGAGAAAATAAATCCACGAGAGTTCGACTCGACGGGTGGCGCTACCGCCGCACTTATCTCCTTGGAAATAAATGCAAGGCTAAATTAAAAAAAAAACTAAACTCACATTCATTAGATGTTGTCACTGCTTCTGTTATGGTGACCTCAGTTAAAACAGTTGAGGAACAACTCGCTAAAATGAACATCTTACTCCATAAATTAGTGAAGGACGGAGAGGAAAAGGATGCCCAAATCAGACTCCAAAACGAGCAAATTGCTGCCCTCAATGAGAAACTTAGTAGAATATCAAGCGACACATCATCAAGTCAAGGTGGTGTTGAAAGCAAAAACGAAAGTGGTGACAACCCTCAATGTCCATCAACAGCTCGACAACTCGAAATGTGGATAGCTTATGCTGTCAAGAATCAATTTGGGCAAAGCTCTCAAGTCATCACTATGTAAAGCCTTATATTAAGAGAATTTATAACTTGCAGATGCCTTATGGTTGCCATCCCCCAAAGTTTCAACAACTCGATGGGAAAGGAAACCCTAAGAAACACATTGCTCACTTTGTGGAAACATGCAACAATGCTGGTACCATAGACGATTTCCTCGTCAAACAATTTGTACGTTCGCTTAAAGGGATGGTCTTTGATTGGTACATAGATCTACCCTCACAATCCATCAATAGTTGATCAAATGGAGGAAGAGTTCCTAAACAGGTTCTATAGCACTCGACGTATTGTCAGCATGATTGAGTTGACTAAGACTCACCAATGGAATGACGAGCCCATCATTGACTACGTTAATCATTGGCGTGCTTGAACTTGCAATGTAAAGATCATTTGTCAGATACTTCTGCGGTCGAAATGTGCATCCAAAACATGCATTGGGATTTGACCTACATCTTGCAAGGGATCAAACCCAAAACAATTCAAGATTTAGCAAGTAAAGCGCACGATATGGAGCTTACAATTGCTTGTCATGAAAATGAATTAGATTCATCGACGCGTCAATAGAGGATCCGACGATGCCATGATTGTGAAAATTATTCTAAGTGAAAGATCTAGGGGCATGGAAACAAAACCTTATGGATACAAACAAAAGAAACCCTCCTAAGCAAGAGGGTAAATTGCAAGTCCAAAATTCTAACTCCTAAGCAAGAGTATAAACTGCATGCCAAACGAAACAAAGGAAAAACTCCCAAGCAAGAGTATAAACGGCAAATAAAAAAACTATCTCCTAAGCAAGAGTATAAACTGCAAGCAAACAAAAAACAGAACTCCTAAGCAAGAGTGCAAATTGCACACCAAAAAAAGAATCTAACCCCTAAGCAAGAGTCTAAATTGCAAGCAGACAAAAAAATGGAACATCTAAGCAAGAGTATAAATTGTCCCCAACAAAAAATTCTAACTCCTAAGCAAGAGTAGAAACTACATATCCAATTAAAAACAAAAAAAAAAAACAAAAAATGATTCCAACTCCTAAGCAAGAGTTTAAATTGCACACATGAAAAAAAATTGTAATACTTCTGGCCCGCAGAAATTTAAACTGTGAACGGCAAAACAAAAAAATGCAATACTCCTGGCCTGCAAGAGTCTAAACTATGAACAGCGAAACAAAAAATTTGCAGTCAGTGTAGCAATCCTGATCAACAAGAGCAATGTAGGAGTATATTATTATCATTGAATTCTTTAATGAACACCATCCTGAAAAAAAGTGTTTGTTAGAAAAATATATATAAATAAATAAAGAGGGGAAGGGTTGGACGCCGCCATCTTCGTCTTCAAGGGACTGTCTGGAGGTGTCATTTTCGTAGTGGTAAAGACATATGAGTAACACCCCTGACAGGCTCACAGTGCTAAAGACATATGGCCCATCGCGACGAAATCCCCGTCTTCGTCTTCAAGGGACTGTCTAGAGGTGTCATTGTCGCAGTGCTAAAGACATATGAGTAACACCCCAGACATGCTCACAGTGTTAAAAACATATGGCCCGTCGCGATGAAATCCCCATCTTCAAGTTAACCTGTAATACGCACTAAAAACAAATACACAGGTCACATGCAAAAAAAAAAAAAAAAGTGATACACAGATAAAATATTTTGGACTAAAAGATGTAAAAAAAAATCATCACATTACTAGTCAAGACTTTCTAGTATTGCTCCAAACAAAGTAAGTTCGATATCTTGAAAATTTGATGTACATCAAGTCAAACAAAGTATGTCAAAAATCCAAGTAAAAAAAATACTAGGCACCGAGTCAGGCGAAAATACTATAAGGGGGCGTTTGGATTGGGGTTTTCTGGAAAGGGTAAGAGAATCAACTAGCTTGATTCCCTTACTCGCTGTTTGTTATGACAAATCAATCATTCCCTTTACCATCTCCTTTCCCCAAGTCCTACTTTCATTCCCACCCCCAAAGGTTTCATTACCCTTTCTTTCTTCTACCCATGTGGCTGTTGTAGCTAAAAATCAGCGCTATCCTATGACACTGGCACTACTTCACCTACATGTGGCATTCGTTTAGGCCAAGAAAATACAAGGCTGCAGGTCTTTGGGCTAAAGTACACTTTTCTGAGGAAAAGGTGTACTGAAAAGCTCCTTGTGACCCAAAATTGTACTTAGGCCCAATGAAGTAAAGCCTGATTCAGCTAAAGGTAAAATGTATTACAATCAGCACTTGCCACGTGTCCTGTATTATTGCTTAGCCAATCAGATGCTCCCAAATTAGGGTGACATCATGGTACAACAGTCATTTCAAACAGTATAAATAGTCCTTGAAATAAGGGGAAAGGTACGTTTTTTCAGAGCATAGTACTGTTATTCTGCCATAAATTCTCTCTCCGTCTCTTACTTTCTCTCTCTAAAACTTCCTTCATATCCCTTATATCTAACTTAAGCATCGGAGGGGGAAATACCACCCAAACCTCCAGGGTGGGTCCTTTTCTGCAGGTTGCTGATCGGAGTTCAGAATCGGAATTCGAGCCTAATCATTGTTGCACAAGTTTCCAAATTAAGAACCTGAAGTTGGGAGTTGTTGTTTTGCATTGCTAGTTTCATACTACGTAACATTTGGCGCCGTCTGTGGGGAGACGCAACAATGACAGATTGTCACTCATCAAATGTGGCGAGGAACAGAAGTTTCAGGGTTCAAGTAGAAGATACTGTGGACGACGAGAGGCCACCCCGTGGACGGGACAAAGGCCATGCTGCCGTCCATCTGGAGGGTAGGATTGTGACTCTGGTCATCCAGGAGAACCTTGATCGTCCAGTGACAGCTGGTCACTTGGAGATTGTCTTAAATGATTTCCAGGCCAGAATGGCCGTTGTCATGGAAGAGCAGATTAAGAACAATATGTTGTTCTTTCAGATAAGTCCAGGTGGAGAGGCAGCAGAGCCACTCAAAGGGAGGTCCCAAGAGGGTCGTCCAGGGACTAGCCGGCCACCTCGGCCAGACTTGACCAGGCCGCTTTCCAAGGGAAAGCAACCAGCTGCTAGTGACTCCAGGAGGAAGATGGACTGGAGGCTGGTAGTCCGTCCAGGAGACAATATTCCCCCTACTGGCCACAAAATGGAAACTGATGCTAGGGAATATTTGGAAGCCAAGAGGGCGGCAGCCCAGCAGCATTCAGCCTCTGGTTCCACTCCTTATATGAAGGATCCGTCATTGAGGCTCCCGTCCAGAACAGTAGGAAGAAGCCATGGACCTTCGGCTTTTCAGCCAAGACAAGAGAAAACAGTTTTGCAGCCAATGGTGTATAGGCGTCAAGCCTTAGCTAACACCTCTTCTAATCCGGTACTGAAGGAGTACCGCCGGGAGCACATACCCATTGAGGGTCAGGTTGGGGCACTCCAGATCAATTGGCCAACTCCTTTCTCGGTCAGAATTATGGAGTCCCCTCCTTTCCCAAAGGTTAAGCTCCCGACCATCGAACCTTTCGATGGAACAACAGATCCAGACGATCATCTATCAGCCTATAAGCATCAGATGTATGTCCAAGGGGTGGACGATGCTACTTGGTGTAAGAATTTCCCAGCTACGTTGAAGGGAGTAGCTCAGAAATGGTTTAACAATTTGCCGCCTAACTCAGTGAACAATTTCACTGAGCTCAGTATCCTGTTCACTAGTCACTTTGTGGCTAACCGTCAAGAACAAAAAACAAGCATGCACTTGGGTAAGGTGGTTCAGGGTCCTAAAGAGGCCTTGAGAGGTTATGTGAAGAGATTCAACCTAGAAGCGTTGCAGATCCAGGATCTGAATGCGGGAGTGGCGTTTGACGCCTTCATCAGAGGCTTAAGACCAGGAAGCTTTAAGTTTGATTTGGTCAAGAAGAAAATCACCACATTGTCGGAAGCTTTGAAGGAAGCTGAAGCATTCATTCATGCCACGAAGGTTTGTGCTAAGGAAAAACATCCAGAGGTAAAGAAGGTGGAAGAGGCTATTCAGCCAAAGAAGAATCCGCCCAAAAAGCTGAAACTTGGGCAATGACTTCTTTGACCACCTCGTCCAAGAGGAGTAGGCGGTCTGAGCCGGCGGCCTCAGTTGAACCTATAGAGTTCAACAAAGATCAATATTCCATTCTTATGGAAATTAAAGATCAGCATGAGTTAAAGGCGCTGGCCGAAATGAAGACGCCCTACCGTAACAGAGACAAAAGCAAGTATTGTCATTTCCACAAGGATTGTGGACATGAAACCAATGAATGCAAGCACTTGAAGAGAGCATTAGAAGATTTGGCCCGAAAGGGTAAGATGAACAATTATCGACCTTCGTCAGGAAGGTTATTCCAGAAAAGAGATAACCGTCAAGGAAGAAAGATGGAGGTGATAGCACGGATGATGATGTTGTAATGGTCATTTCAGGAGGATTTGCGGCCGGAGGTCCAACCAATTGCGGCCCAAAAACTATTTAAGGGAACTCAGTCAGGTTATGCTCACTAACCAGGCCGAGTCTGATCCTTTCCCCAAAATAGTAGTCAGCGAGCTGGACCGAGGTAAGATAAGGACGCCGCATGATGACCCCCTAGTTGTGGAAATGAAGATTGCCAACCTCAGGGTTAGGCGAATTCTGATTGATACCGGAAGCTCTACTGATATAATCAGTGCTGATTGTTTGTCTCGTTGAAGTTTGATAAAAATGACTTGGTCTGTAAATCACCCTATAATCGGTTTCGGCGGAGGATCATCCATCCCATGGGGACCGTCACTCTACCGTCAGGGTTGGGGAGAAAGATGCTGCTCGGACACTTTTTGTGAAATTTTTGGTAGTACGAGACTTGACCGCTTATAATGTCATTCTTGGACGACCTACCTTAAATCACATAAAGGCTGTTATTGTGACCCACTTAATGCTAATGAAGTTTGAGTGTGATGGGGGGAAGATTGGATCTCTCTATGGAGATCAGCAAGCTGCTAGAGAATGCTACCTTACCACTCTCAAACCATCATCATGGAAAGAAAAGGCAGAGCATCCAAAGGTCCGGGAAGATGACTCGGCCGAGAAGGTAAAGGGTTAGATTGTTGAGCTAAAGCAAGAGGTGGAGAAGGTTCAAGTCCTACCTCTTCCTGAGAGCAAGCCGTCAATGCTCTTGCTCAGCAAGAAAAGAAAGTGTTTGGCTATTAAAGAAGAAAAGAATTCATCTGAGGAGGTTATGGCAATTATGAGTCTGGGACTAGAACGTCCGGAGCCGGTACAAAGTCCGGTAGAAATCTGTTTAAGACCAGATCGTCCAGAAAGGACATTGATGATTCGGTCCGTCCTGAATTCTGAGATCAAGGACGCCTTGATCAAGCTGCTAAGAGAATTTGAAGATGTTTTCGCCTATACCGTAGGGGAAATGCCTGGGATAGATCCTGAGGTGGCGGGGCATAAGCTAAATATTGAGCCGGGGCAAAAGCCCATCCGGCAGAAGAAGAGGCATCTTGGGCCGGCCAGGAATCAGGCCGTTGACCAAGAGGTTCAAAAGCTGCTCAAATCTAAGTTTATCCGTGAAACTTATTATCCAGATTGGGTAGCAAATGTTGTGATGGCTCCGAAGCCGAATGGCACATGGAGGATGTGCGTTGATTACACGGATTTAAACAAGGCTTTCCTAAGGACAGCTTTCCGTTGCCCAAGATTGATCGACTGGTTGATTCTACAGCAGGTCATGCACTGCTGAGTTTCATGGACGCTTACTCAGGCTTCCACCAGATTCCCATGTGGCCAGACGACCAAGATAAAACCTCCTTCATCATAGAGAAAGGGCTGTATGGCTGGCTCCGGATGCCCTTCGGCCTGAGAAATGCGCCGGCCACCTTTCAAAGGCTTATCAACACTGTGTTTTAGCCACAACTTGGGAGAAATATGGAAGCTTATATCGACGATATGATCGTCAAGAGTCGAGAAGAAACGGATGATCTGGATGATTTAAGAGAAACTCTCTTCACTTTGAGGAAGTACAAGTTAAAGCTCAATCCGCAGAAATGCGTATTCGGTGTAGTAGCTGGGAAATTTCTGGGGTTTTTGGTCGATCAGCGAGGGATTGAGGCCTAAGGTCTAAGATCAAAGAAGTTCAGCGTCTAAGGTCAAAGAGGTTCAGCGTCTGACGGGATGTTTGACTGCCCTTGGACGGTTTCTTTCAAAATCAGGGGACAAATGTCACCATTTATCTGCAACCATTAAGAAGAATGCCAAGTTTGAATGGACGGAAGAAGCTGAGGCTGCGCCATGACAAGTTAAAGATCATCTTCGGCAGTTGCCTAGGCTGATCAGTCCGGCCGAGGGAGAAAAACTGTACGTTTACCTGACCGTGTCTCCGTTCGCAATAAGTGCTGTTCTCTTGGCTGAGAGAGACTCAGTACAAATACCTGTCTATTTTGTTAGCCATGTCTTGAAAGACGGGGAGGGCAGGTATTCGTCCATTGAGAAGTTCGGCCTGGCACTGTTGATGGCCAGCCGGAAGTTAAGGCCTTACTTTCTGGCCAATAACATTCTTGTTTATATAGATCAGCCACTGAGGCAAGTGTTGCATAAGATGGACGCATCTGGCCGAATGTTGAAATGGGCCGTTGAACTCAATATGTTTGACTTAACATTCGAGCCTCGAAAGGCAATCAAGGGACAAGCTCTAGCAGATTTTATTGTAGAGCTTACGCGGCCTACGGTAGAAAGCGTCCAAGACCCAGCAGAAGGAAGGAGGCATTGGACCCTAATGGTGGACGGATCATCCACTGCGAATGGATGTGGGGCCGGAATCATTTTCCAATCACCTGAAGGGGATAAATTTGAATATGCAATGAAGTTCCAATTCCAGGCCTCAAACAACGAGGCAGAGTATGAATCTCTCTTAGCCGGCATAAAAATGTGCAAAGCGGCTGGGGCCCTGGAGATTGAGGCTAAAACTGACTCTCTGCTGGTGGTCAGTCAAGTGAACGGGGATTTTGAGTGTAAGGAGGCGTCCATGGGTAAATATATGAACTTGATCAAAGAGGAGATCAAGTCTTTGAAACGATTCGTCCTAGATCAAGTGCCTAGCTCAGAAAATCATCAGGCTGATGCTCTCTCTAAGCTAGCCAGTTCGGCTGAAGGAGATGTCCCTAGAACAGTCTTCTGGGAGGTCAAGGCGGCCAAGAGCATTGATGCCAAGGAGCGTCTGATTCTCAGCCGGGAGGATGAGTGGATGAGCCCCATTCTTGAGTTCAAGAAGACTGGCCGGTTGCCTCTTTATCCTTTAGAAGCTAAGTACGTGAAGGCTAGGGACAAGTGGTTCGAGTTGTGGAATGAGACTCTATACAAAAAATCCTTCAACCGGCCTCTTCTTAAGTGCATCAGCAGAAAGGAGGGATTAGACGTTTTAAAAGAGCTGCATGAAGGAGCTTGTGCTTCGCACATTGGAGGAAGAGCGTTAGGAGAAAAGGCTCTGAGGACCGGGTATTTTTGGGCGACCTTGAAAGAGGACGCCTTGCTCTATGCCAAAAAATGTGATAGTTGCCAAAAGCATGGCAACATCTATCAGAAGCCGTCCAATTACTTAACTCCAATCCTCTTCCCTCTTCCCTTTGCTAAATGGGGGATGGACGTTCTTGGCCCCTTTCCTATTGCTGCCGGCCAGAAAAAGTTTGTAATAGTAGCTGTTGACTACTTTACAAAATGGGTTGAAGCCAAGCATTAAGAGGCATTACCACCAATGACGTCAAAGGGTTCATCTGGAAGAACCTCATCAAAGGTTTGGTATGCCCCAGTCGATCGTCTTTGACAATGGACCGCAGTTTGAAACACCCAAGCTTCGTCAATGATGGTGCCGATCAAGGAATCAAAGCTCACTTTGCTGCAGTGGCTCATCCACAGGCCAATGGGCAGGTTGAGGCTTTTAATAAGATCATGTCGGCCAGGATAAAAAAGAAGTTAGATAATGCGAGAGGACTTTGGGTGGAAGAATTGCAGCTGGTCTTATGGTCAATAAGGACAACGGCCAAGAACTCCACAGGAGAGACTCCATTCATGCTGGTATATGGCTCTGAGGCCGTCCTTCCTATAGAGATTGAAGAACCAACCCTGAGGATGATGTATTCAAAAGATGCTAACTGGGCAGCTCTTCGGACGGCTTTGGAGTTAGTTCTCGAAGTCAGGGGCAATGCATTGCTGAGAATGCAACTTTACAAGTTAAGAATGGCGAGGGAGTTTAACAAAAGAGTTGCAAGGCGTCCATTGAAACTTGGAGACCTCGTCTTGAGGAAGATGGAAGCAGTCGGCCGAGCCAAGGATCTAGGAAAGCTCACCCCTAATTGGGAAGGACCCTACAGAATAATCGAAGTAGTTCAGAATGGCACCTTTCGTCTGGAAGGCATGGACGGGCGTTCTATTCCTAGGACGTGGAATTCTGATACTTTGAAGAAATACTTTGTTTAGGGCATCTTGACAAATTGTAATCTACTCTTAATGCATTACAATGAAAAAAGTAGAATGTATACATGTACCTTGACTATCCGTCAAGCAAAATTCATATAATACAACTCTACTTCTCTATGACTCTGTTTGATTTATTTGCTTAAGTTATATACTGTCGTCCAAAGCTAACTAACACATCAGAGCAGCAAATAAATACACCTTCCATTAGGAGATCGGCTGAACATGTTATCATCCTAAAATGGATAATTACATAAAATCGACCGCTGGTTTACTTAAAGAGTTAAACATCTCCTAAACAAGGTCGGCTGGAATTAGGACGCCTTAGTAAAGGTATCCTACTTCCGTCCAAAAGCCAAAAATTAGAAATAACAACCTTAGTAAAGGAACAAGTTATTTCATAATTTACAAAGATGGACGGGTTGCAATCACCTCATAAAAACGTCCAGTTATTTGAAATTATGACATTTTCTCCTTCTTGAACAAAGGAAGGTTATCAAAACCTCCTCGTCCAAGAAGGGGGGCATATAGGGGCATAATGTAAAGATGACTAAGTCTTTGTCCAATGACGAATGATTATCCAGATTCAGGCCGAACTAGTTATTAACTTAACAGTTTTTAAACTCACAAGTTTTTGCACGTCCTGACTCCTACTCATCCAGAAAAGAGCTACTGGTTCAGACGAAGTAGGTTATGACGGAGCTAATAGTTCGGATGAAGTATGATAAGACGAATTGCTTTCATACTTGAACATTAAATTTTGGGCAATTGATAAATGTCTTGACTTGCTCGGCCAAAAGGAGCTGTTGGATCATCTAAAGTATTATAAGACAAATTGCTTTTGTATGATAAGACGATTGAAAAAGATATAGATGACAAAAGGATTACAAGCTAATCTAAAAACTAGATTATAAGCTAATCTAAAGCAAAAGTACAAAAAAATTACAAGTGGCCTGCGGCCAAAATTGAAAGCGGAGAAGCTAAGCGTCAGGAGGGGTGTCATTCTCTTCGTCCTAGGCCTTAACATCATCTTCTTCTTCTTCGTCTTCGGAAGACTCTTGGAAGACGGGGGTTCTTCCCCTTTGATGTTGGCTATGTGCAGGCTTTCTTGAATTTCCAGCCGGCGAGCATACCTGGGGATATCCTCCTCCTCAGCCATCATTCCAAAGGCCTGCACGGCCCAGCCCTTCGAGGTATCAATGATGGTATTCATGGCCTCCTTGGCCGCATCCACCGTGGCCGTGACTTCGGCTCTTAAGGCTTGGTTTTTCACCCTAAGGACGAGATTCTCTCTGAAAAAATCGGCAGCCATTATCATGACTGAGTTTCTCTCGTCCTTAAGAGAACGTTCCAGGGTCGCCTTCTCGTCCAGCATTTCGGTCAGCCGAAGGAGATAAATTTTATTTTGAGACTCAAGCTCGGCCGACCATTTTTCCCAAGCTATCTTGGACTGCTGGTGTAGCACCTCCTGCTCGGCCTTGGCATACTGAGCATGGCCAGCCGCGTCCGTCACGTCATGGACAAGCTTCTTATTCTCCTTCCTGAGTTGTCTTGCCCAGTCTTCAGTTATCATGCTGCGAGCAAAGAGCTAAAAATGAAAAAAGACGAAGATATGTCAGGACAGTTGTATAAGTAGATAAAAAATTCTAAGTATAAAAGACAAGCGTCGAAAGAAGAAGGATGTACCTCGGCAGCAAGTTGGGACATGTAGCCTACATGTCCTGATGATGCTCCCCTCAACTCCTGATGTAAGGTCAGAGAAGCATTTGAAAAGCTCCAGCTTGAGCTTCTCGGTTACCGATGACATCTCCCAAAAGCAGCGAAAGATTCATCGTCTGAAAGGATGGGAGAGCCGTCGGGGGCTGGTCCCTTCCCTTTATCTGAAAGATTAGACTCGTCAATATTTCTAATTGGAATAACCACGGCTTGTTTGTTGGACGAACTCATCGGACGCCTGCCAACCCGCAGTGTTCCTAACTATATTGAGTAATAAGACTCACCAGAAGACGGAGGCCGTCCTAAAAGCCTCCGGCATCTAACCTACCAGAAGGCAGACCCGTCCAAAGCCGGGTCCGGATGAGAAGGTTTAACCTCGGATCCGTCCACTGGAGCAACCGTCTCAGGTTGCTCAGATTGATCGATCGGGCCAGTGTGGGTAACCAAAGCCCTCTCCTCAACGACTGGAGGATCATCCTCGACCGGGATGACAATCTCGACTTTGGGAATCGGCCGAGAAGGCTTCTTCTTCTTGGCCGTGAAGCCTTTGGACTTTTTGGGTGGAGGGGCATTTTTCTGAAACACAAAGCAAAGTTAATAAGGAAACCGTCCAAAGCTAGTCTAGGGCGCTCTGCTCCTTGAAGCAAGAGCTCGTCCTAAGGCATCTAGGATGGTCTGCCTCTGGCAGAAAGAAACCGTCCTAAGATGATCTAGGACGCTCTGCTCCTTGAAGCAGGAGCTCGTCCTAAGGCATCTAGCACGGTCTGCCTCTAGCAGAAGGAAACCGTCCAGGGATAGTCTAGGACGTTCTGCTCCATGAAGCAGGAGCTCGTCCTAAGGCATCTAGGACGGTCTGCCTTTGGCAGAATGAAACCGTCCAAGGATAGTATAGGACGCTCTTCTCCTTGAAGCAGGAGCTCGTCCTAAGGCATCTAGGACGTTCTGTTTCTTCGAGAAGGTAATTCGTCCAAAAAAAAAAAAACAAAAAGAGAGAAAAAGAGATTGTACCAGCGTATCTGTTCTTTTTTCAGCACCAGTCTTACTGAACTCTTTCCACAGGGAGTCGGTGAACTTGGACGCACTCATATCTCCCTTCCAAGACTTTTTTAGTTTCGCCTTGGCCGAATCTGCATAAGAAAAAAAAACCATGGTGAAATTCTCAAACTTAGGACGAAGGGGTTTACTTAGAGTTTATCGAAGGGTATACCTCTATCCGCGGCCGGCCTCAAACCGGCCGCGACCAAGAAATCGTCGCTGTAAAACATCTCCTTGAAAGGGATCCAGTTGGACGGACCCTTGAAGGAGATGTCATTGACGGAATATTATGAGACCTTAAAATATTCCATCAGCTCCTCAGCCGAGCAGTTCTCCAGCTCCAGAAAGGACGATGTTCGTCCGGTGTTGGTAGCGCTCCGGCTAGTAAAGCGATACCGTCTGGCTACCGCCTCGTTCAGAGCTTGGACGAACAAGAACTCGGCCTTCCAAGCATGCATCTTGGACATCTTGTCCCAAGACGTCATGTAGCCTTGCTGATTGCAAACGCTAACCCAAGCCCCATTAACAGTTTTGGGAACCTTGGAGACATAGTGCATTTGTGAGAAAGCCGCCATGGACGGGTCGACGCCCTTAAAATCACAGACGGCTATGAAAGTTAGGATGTTTTGCCATGAATTTGGGGCAAGTAGATTAGGTCCTATGTTGTAGTAATAAAGAAGTCGAGTGATAAAGGGATGAAGAGGAAAACGCAGTCCGACATCTAAGGCCAGACGATAGACAGCGAAATGGCCAGCAGGAGCACTAAGTATAGTGTCCTCCCGGCCAGGAAGAACAAACCGATACCCCGGCATGGGTATGGCTGAAGAAAGGTGGTCAAGATGGCGACCTACTCGTCCTAGCCAGCCACTTTCGGCCAGGATGTATATAGGGTCAGACAAGGGGCCAAGGCGCCGCTTTATCTCATAAGAGGTGGTGGATGGCTCGTCTGAGTCGCTAGCGGCGGCAGAAGAGGTTTCGGCCTCATTCGACTCATCTGAGGCCGCCCTTGGATTTGACGGGTTAGGCTCTGGAGAGCCCTGAACTTCAGATTCCTCCTGGACGAGTTCAGGAGACGGGCTTGGGTTGGCAGGACGAGCGCTTTGGACTTCTCGCTCTCCATCAGCGGGAACTCGTCCAGTTGATGCCTCCTTTTCTGAGCTAGAGGCCGGCATGTTAACCCCTCTTCTAATACGAGCCGTCTGCTTGACGCGCCCCAGATTACCCTGCACAGGTAAAGACTGGGTCTTCTAACTATGTCGTCCATGGCTAAAGAAAAAGAATGCATGTCCGGCCGAGATAGGTCCAACTCTAGAAGATGCCGAGGAAGTCAGGCCCTCTGTTCTAGGGTTAGCACCAACCCTTGAGCGGCCGGGATTGTTCGATGAAGACGACGAATCCATTTTCTTAAAATATGCTTGAAAATATAAAGGAAATGAATGAAGAAATACCTGTAGATGAAAGCTCGGACGAATGTCAAGGACGAGTTGAAATCTCGGACGAGCGGAGTAGTAGTTTGCAAGAGCTTGGACGGAAGTAAATTCTCTCTCAAAAAAACTCAGTAAAAATTACAGAGCCTCTCTCTATAGAAAATTTCCCAGCAATGTTAAAATGATTCCAGAAACGACAAGGTCACATATTTATAGAGGGGTGATAATGACCCCCTCATCCGGTAAAGATAACCGTTACCCTTAGGGGTTGACCTATGGAGACCGGCAAAATGGCGCCTCGTTTTTGAAAAAGAAGATGGCAGTTCCAGGTCGGTTAAAAGAGGAAGATCAACCGTCTTGGCGCCTAATAGGTAACTCCCTCTTTTAAGGGGCAAATGTTGTAGCCTAAAATCAGCGGCTACCCTTATGACACATGGCACTACTTCAGCCCTACATGTGGCATTCATTTAGGCCAAGAAAAGTACAAAGGCCTGCAGGTTCTTTGGGCTAAAGTACACTTTTCTGAGGAAAAGGTGTACTGAAAAGCTCCCTTGTGGCCCTAAAATTGTACTTAGGCCCAATGAAGTAAAGCCTGATTCAGCTAAAGGGTAAAATGTATTGACCAATCAGCACTTGCCACGTGTCCTGATATTATTGCTTAGCCAATCAGATGCTCCCAAATTAGGGTGACATCAAGGTACAACAGTCATTTCAAACGTATAAATAGTCCTTGAAATCAGGGGAAAGGTACGTTTTTTCAGAGCATAGTACTGTTATTCTGCCATAAATTCTCTCCCTCTCTCTACTTTCTCTCTCTAAAAGTTCCTTCATATCCCTGATATCTGACTTAAGCAACGGAGGGGGAAATACCACCCAAACCTCCAGGGTGGGTCCCTTTTTACAGGTTGCTGATCGGAGTTCAGAATCGGGATTCGAGCCGAATCATTGTTGCACAAGTCTCCAAATTAAGAACCTGAAGTTGGGAATTGTTGTTTTGCATTGCTAGTTTCATACTACGTAACAATGGCCTTGACCAATCATTGACCACTACTCCTACCACCAACCCAGCCACACAACCACCACATCAACCACCGAACTCACCACCTTAACAACTAAACCACCACCCCAACCACCATTACCGCCATCGAAACCACCACAATCGCCACTGAAATCACCACGATCGCCATTGAAACCACCACACCAACCCCTAAAATTACCATCAACCACCGAAACCACCACCCCATGCGCCAAAACCACCAACCCGTGGCCGAAACCACTAACCCATGCACAAAAAACGCCAACCATGGTTAAAACCACCAACTCATGCCGACTCAACCACCACGTCTAAATCCATCCACAAAAAAAACTCCAACCCAACTAAAAAACCCAACTCCAATGCTTGATTTTGGCTTTAGATTGTCAAATTCGGCCATAAAACTTCAGATATGAAGTTTTTATGGTCGAATTTGACCTTTAAAACCTCAAATGTGGCTTTTAATGGTGGTAAAGAAGGAAAAGAAGGAAGGGGGAGGACCGGTGAGGTGGAGTTGGTGACGTGGCATCGGTGAGATGCGGCAGTGAGGGGCGCCGGTGAAGGGCAGCAGTGATAGGCCGGTGTTAATGGGTGGTAGTGAAAGGGTGGTGGGAATGGTGGTACTTGAGACTTGAGAGAGAGGGGAAAAATAGTAAGAGGAGGAAGATGAGTTCTCAACCAAACAACATTTTTAATCGAAGGGTTTTCTTTTACTTTCTCCTTAATTCTCTTTCTTAAACCCTTTCCCTTTCCCCTTCATGAACCAAACGCTCCCTAAATTTGCTTTGTTAGTCTCTTAATATTGGTTACAGGAAGTCCATACAAGTGCTAAGCAAATAAATGCACCTATGTAATATCAGCAGTAGTTTAAAATAAATAAATAAAAGGCACTTCACTGATCCCGCTTGTGGCGGTGATTAAATGAAAATTTTTGAAGTTCAGTTTTCTAAAGAAAATTGGTATACGATTTTTGTACAAAAAAAGTCAGCTAATCTGTTATGGTCGTTGACAATCAAAAGAAAAAGGGTGCCTGATCATGCGGATTATCTCACCAAATTGTCAAAGTGCGTCAAGGATTTTGGTACTTGTTGAGGTTTAGCGTCATATCATGTGTGACATATGTTTAAGAAATAATAATAATAATTAAAAAAAAGGGAAGGAATCAAAGCAAGTTTGCACTTCTGTGATATGCAAGTCATGGTATCAATACAATCAAGGGCAGTTCTCTTTGGTAGCCCCCTGGTCTTATATTTTTTCAGTGGTAGCACTTTTTAAATTTATTTCTCAATGGTAGCCCCATGTTATTGTACAACTTAATCTCGTAGCATTAGTATATTATTAGCTATTAAGTTGTTGTTATTAAATGTTAGACTTAACCTTATCTAACCTTTAGTAATCTTTTTACTAACCTATCCTTTTCCCTCCAAACTACTATTTTATTTTTCCCTCCTCCCATTTTCCCTCCTTCACTGGCTATAAAAACGCGGCAAGCCCTCCTTTTTCCCAGTTTCACTCTTCACCCCTTAATCTCCAACTTTTCTCTCATAACACCATGAATTCATCCTCATCAGTGAACCCCACTTCCATGGCTGCACCTGCTGTAAATCATGGATGGAACATTGAGACTTGTAAAAATCAAGCCTTGTAAGTGCGACCCCACAAACATGCTTGAGTTGAGGAAGATCAGCTTGTTTGCACAATTAAGTATAAATTGCAGAAGTTATATAGAATCAATTGAAGTGTACTTCAATTCACTTCAATTCTATAAGCAATCACAACACAAGTCTGCAATATCATGGGATTTAACATATAAAAAATACTTTAATTGTCAAACACAATATCAAACCAGGTGGTAACATCACAACAACAAAAAAACCCAAAAATCATGCAACTGTTAACAACAGTACAAAAAGCTCGAGTATGAAGAACAATCATTACACCATTAACAAAAACAAAAGTTTCAAAAACTAAGGTTGACTAGAACCCCCCTTCTTCTTCATCTTTTTTCCATGTTCTTTGGAAGTGAGTCCTCCTTTGCAGGTTTGTGAATTGTGGCCAAACTCTTTGCAAATGCCACATTTTACTGTGTTAGATCTCTTACATTTTCTCTGCTCTTCCTCTTCTCTCCTCCTGTTTTTAGGAGGCCTTCCAACTCCTCTCTTGAATGCTGGTGGTTCAATAGCAGGTAATGAACTCTCTGGCCACTGCTCCCTATCTGGAATGGCCTTAATATTTCCATCATATGTGAATGGCCCTCACTACATGTTTGTAAGGAAGACCACTCAGTTGCCAAGCACCACAAACACAAGTCATGTTGTTCAAGCTCACGGGCAACATTGACTTATCATCCACAACCTCATACTCTCCATCACCACTTAGATATGGAATGCATGTCCTTGAGTCACTGCTCAACACTTGAAGTCTGTTGATGATATTAGGGCATATGTCATCCCTATCCCAATGTTCACAGACTTGCCTCCTGGTGGCCATTCTCACCATTGTCACTCTTCTCACACCTACAAAATAAAACAATAGTGTCATTAGACATCATAGGTAGGTTTTGAAAAAAGAGTAACAAAGACAATTCAAGAGTTCTACCTTCAAGCAATGTAAGCACAGACCTACATCTGTCAATACCTAGAGTGGCATTGAAGCTCTCAACAAAATTGCACTTATTCACATCACTTTTCACTCTTGGTTGGAAAGCATGTTTGGACCATGTAGACTGCTCTTCAATTTTAGAAAGCCACACCAAGGACAAAGGATTTGCTTTGTGCAACTGCTTCATTGCCTTCTCAAAGGTAAAGAAAGAATATGCATCACAAGCTTTCCAGAATGAGCTCGGTATCAAAGGTCCAGGAAACTTCCTTTTGAAATTCTTGCTCAAATGTTTGCAGCAATACCTTCTGTCTACCTTAGGCCACAAATCAGCTATGACATTTTGAATGCCCTGCACCAACAAATGGAATTCACATAAGCATATAAAAGAAGCAACAAACTGAAGGAAAATGCTCTAAAAAAATACCTTCTGCCTGTCTGAGATGATGCACCACTCATCTCCTCTTCCTCCATCCTTCAGTACATTTTTAAGATGCCATAAAAAAAAATTCCATGCTTCTTCATCTTCACCAGCTACAATACCCCATGCAAATGGGACAATTTCGTTGTTTGCATCTAATGCAACTGCAGATAGAAGAACTCCCCCATAATTAGCCTTCAAGTGAGCTCCATTCACACCCACTAAGCTCCTACAACCAGTAAACACCCAATCAACAACTTCCTTGAAAGCTATGAAAATAGAAGAAAATCCTAAGGGTCTCTCTGGATGTGATGGCAGGTTCCATGCATAATTGGCCACAGAACCTGGGTTTAAATTCTTTAGAACCTCACAGTATGTAGGAATAGCTATAGGACACATCATAACCCCCATGTATCTCCAACAGAGCATGTTTTCTAACTCTGTACAAAGTACTCTGTGCCATTTGGACCCCAAATCTCTGGAAAAGAGAAGCTGATTCAATGCCTTAGCTGGAACATCATTGTTAGCTCTAATATCCTCCATGAGTACTCTTGCAGCCCATTTGACATTCACCATCGGATTGTTAGTTTCCAGTCTCACACAATTGTGTTCAGCATTTTGAATGGACTTGATGGCCCAAGTAATCCCATCTGGCAACCTTCCTGCATGCAATCTCCATCCACAATTCATATCACAGCATATAACAGTATATTTCAAGTTGTTTTCCCTAGCACAATGATTGAGAATCCACTCTATATGCAGTAGTCTCTGACTACATCTCTAAGGTGTTGTTTGTCCATAAAGATTTGCCAGGGTTTGAGACCGATTTTACCAAATTCCTCGTCAGGGTACATCTCACCATTTTCATACAACTTTGCAAAATAGTTGTCTTGTTCATCATCATAGTCATCCAAATGTGGACCCTCATATAGGTCAAAGTTATCATTGACAAGGAAACCAAGATCATTGTCAGCCTCATTAACCAAGGTGTTGTCACTCTCATCACTGTCACTATCGCCTTCGTGATCAGAGGGAATGTATGCATCATCATCGCTTAGGGAATTGTTATCCAAGTTGTCCACATCCTCACTCAAACTTAAAGTCGTTGATCTTCTCCTTTTCACACTTTCTGTGGTTGACAAAGACTCAGGGGTTGTAACAGCCCGCACTTCTAAGCTGCTAGCTAAATCCACTTAAGATACACTAATTACAATTAACGCTTAATAACCTCGAATTACATTCACTTGCAGCGGAAACATAACCTATAAACGCTCCTGGACCTGTGGGTCAGGGCCCACAACAATCATCCTCAATAACCAGATAATATATTACAGAATACCTTGCTCGACTTCTAAAGCAATATAATAATTTATTTACAAATAAGGATATATAATCCTAAATACAACACCTGTAACCAATACATCTAATTATAACCTTGATACTTAAATTCTTCCTTTTACTCCATTTCGAGCTTCCCACACACGAACCTGTAGATTATTAACAATGAACTCTGCCCCCACCAGGACAGGTTCCAAGAACAAAATCAGGAAAACTGAGTACACACTGTCCAACCAAAACATTTTTTTTTTAGTGGCTTAAAATCGTATTTACAGATTTAACTTATCTTATAAAACAATTATAATCAAGATTTTACAAGACATTTGCAATCAAGATACATCGAAGTCGAAAAAAAAGAAGTATATAACAAATATTTGAACACAGTGTGTAATGCTACTTCCATAGAACTAATACGATCCTTCAACGTCAACTCTAACATACTTTACTTCAATCAATCTCTCCCCCTTCTGTGGATCATACCCAAACACATCTAATCCATATCTATATCGTAGTTAACTCCTGCATAAATTCCTAACAAGTTTCTTGGTAATCATTTCCAAAATCGGCGTATGAACTCCATTAATTAGGTGAGTAAAACATCATTTCAGAAATTACAGTTTGAAATAACTTTCCACGAAACCACTTGAATACTCAAATACATATTCTATTTTCATTCAGAAATTATGTTGTACTGGGGAAGAGAACACGAATAGAGTTGCCTTTCAGGCGAATTCTCTAAGCTTTTTACAAGGGACGTCTCCCTCTTCCATTTTGTACTGCTTGCAAGACTTTTAGGTCATGACCCCACATAACGGAGCAATACCCGCTCCAGAGCAATACCCGCTCTAACACATAATGAGCAAAAACTCGCTCTACAAATGTTGTTCATCACTGCTTTAACAGCTTCTTCCTTTCATAAAAACATAATCATAATTTCATATTTTCGAAACTTCAGATTCATAAATCTCAAATTCTCATAACAGAATCACTTTCAGGTATTAAATATACTCAAAGTAAATTAGTTGCATAATATAATCGAGTTTCTATTAACTTGGTATAAATCAGACTTTTATAAAAATTCTTTGGCTAAATCCCTTTCAAATACAAACTTAAAAGAACTATGCTCAATCCCATAAGAGATTCTCCAAACAAAACATCGCTTTATCAAAAGATTATAACTCCAAATTAGAGTTTCTAGTCTATATAAACTTTATATCTACGACACACATGCTCTTTACGAAGAATAACCTTCCGATTTAATCCTATTTAGCAAACCATTAACTAACAACCATCTCCAATATGTATTTCCTGTCTTATAAAATCCATTTTAAAGGATTCGAAAATTCTCCAAAGACTACCTCTGAATAATGTGATATATCTTTTAGTATGAAGTTCTCTTCCTTCCCAGAACATATTCATAAAGCTTACTTATAACTTCACAGATGCATAGTAAATCCAATATCCCAAATGATTTATTGCTGGCTCCAATAGTATCATAATTTCCCCAGTGTATACAAAAGTTCCTTCCACAGAATATCTAAAGGTGCTTCTAAAGAATATAATTTAATTATAATCTGGATTTCTTCCCCTCACAAACATATAACAGGATAACTAGTTTATGAATATAGAAACTCTTATTCCCCGAAACTGAAAGATACAAATCCTCAAAATTTATATCGGAAAACTCCTTCCTTTTGAAGACTCATCTTATAGTCATAATGAATCGCCTCACACACATCTATTTATAATTTACATACACTATATAGATTCATAGTTTGTCTAATATATATATTGATTATCCTTGATATCTCACTCTACAGTCAAATTCATTTATAGCTTACATGTACTTGAACTCATACGCCTGATTTAGTGAAAACAAAGTCTAGTTCATGAGCTTGTTAAGCACTTTTGAAATTATGGCAACTTACTTACTCCCTAGAATGTACTTCATAAAAGGGTTACATATATATATACTGATAAACATGTCTGAACACTTCGACGTATAACTCATTTATATATAACAAAACAAAATTATACTATTGAGTCTCAAAACAACATAACTTATAGCTAATGGAACTCAACATGCGATTTAGTTCTATTTTTGTCTTAAAACTCATAACATGTATTTCACAAACCATATAATACACAAATCACATTTTTAATACAACATAAGTTTAACTTATGAGAACGTATCAACTTATATAACTTATTTGATCAATCGAAATATCAATAAGATATTTAGAAAGTGGAAGGACATGTGTGTACCTTTATCCGATCTTTAAACATCGCCTCCATACCGTAATTGATCCTTATCAATTAATTTCCTCGACTATCAATTCAATCTAAGCTCCATAATTTTCACCTCAATAACAATATTAAAATTTATTAGTAGTGAGTCTCCATACCAAATATCAAGATATCCATAAACCAATTATTTCCTCCAAAAATAACTTAACTCATCCTAGGATATCCAAACCCATTATAGTTTAACTCTCCTACGAAAAATAACAATGCTAGATATATAAGCTTATCATAACCATTACTCTTTATAAATCAGATTTTTCCTTAATAACCAATAAACACTCTATATTTCAATCCAAACTAGTTCCATAAGTAATAACTTCATATATATGGTTATCATCTTCCCTAATTTGAATCAATCAATCCCCATCTTTTCCATTCTAATTTATAGAGAATATATTCAAAAATATAACTTATTGAAATCTTATTTCATAAACAAACTTACAGATTATAAACCTTCATCCAATCCACCAAATAAAGAGTAAAGATACAATCTTTAATTTTAACAAATCCTTAGAACTAAATCTATTTGTGAAATCATGAAATAAACTCATCATAATTTGAATTAGTGTTACAAATAAAATGGAAGGATAAAATCTGTATACCTTCATTCATACACTAAGGAGTAGAAAGGATAAAGTAGGAGCAGCTCACCATTTGTGAAACAAAGTAGTGGAGGAAGGAAACAGAGGAACAATTGTGCACTGCGTCACGGTGGTTGCCCGACTTGCAGCACCGACACACAACAACAACAGCAAAACAGAAGCAGCACCGACAACACCAGCAGAACACCGGTGGCGACATCACGACAACGGCAGCAGCACCGCAAGCAGAGGAGAGAGAAAATAACAGAGGAGAGAGAAAACGTTGCACAACTATGGTGATTCAACCACCATCAACGACAACGCAAGAAATTAAAGACCACCAACGAAAAAAATTTAAATCCAGAGGAGAACTCGTTGAGCAAGAGAGAGAGGAGATGAAACTGATGAATTGGGGTAAAAATGAATGAGCAAGAACGTGTGAGAGGAAGAAGAAAGGAGTTTTAGGGTTTTCTTCTTTAAAATGAATAAGATGATGAGATTTCAAAGAAAAGATGAAATCAAGGGTCTTCTAGATATATATATAACCAAAATGAAAATCTTGAGTAATCTAGAGAATTCCAAAAAGTATTTTTTTTTTCTAATAAAAAAAACAATATATAATTTTACTTTTAACATCTAAA
This sequence comes from Beta vulgaris subsp. vulgaris, assembly GCF_026745355.1. Classification (NCBI taxonomy): domain Eukaryota; kingdom Viridiplantae; phylum Streptophyta; class Magnoliopsida; order Caryophyllales; family Amaranthaceae; genus Beta; species Beta vulgaris. The sequence continues at coordinate 25,918,818 of NC_079208.1, forward strand.
ATCATATTCTCAAGGTATGTTAACAACTAAATTATGCTATTAAAATATAATTACGTTTTAATTAAACCAGCTTAACATTTGGGCTATTACAGGGGTAGTTGTCATTATGCCCTTTCTTATGGCAGTGGTCTTTGGTATCTTCTTGTTTGGTAGCTTTTGAAGAAGTGAGTTGTACTTTAGTGGTTTTGGAAGAGAAGGTGTCACCATATATGGATTGTTAATGACTACATTTGGGGTAGGGTTCATGAATATTGCACTTTCAGTTCCAATGGTGGGGGCTTTGACCTAAGCAAACAAACTCTTTGTCAACTTCATTCTTCTTTCCCTTACCCCTCTGACTCACCTTTCTATATCCCCTCCCCCTACCCTTAGGTGCCATACATCCTTTTGTCAGCCACTATGTCATTCCATGTCTCTTCAATATTAATGTGGTTGAAGTCTTCATTTTCAAATGAACCAAATTGGATCATAGGCACTTCAGTGTAATGGTGGTTCTTTGGTGGCTGGATAGGGGGTTGTAATGGTGGTTGAACAGGGGAAAGTGAAGGTTGCTTATCCTTTTGTGTTGCTCTCAGGGACAAAGCACTTTTAAACACATCAGTAGATTTGTCCAACTTCTCCACCAAAATGTGAATTTCCTTGTTACCCTCTAAATTAGAAAACATTTTCATGAGGTCCTTATCATTGTTCAAGTCAACATGTGTCATCCTGTTAACATATGAAAAAGATGGCAACCTAGGGATCTCATGATTCTTTTTCTCTGCCTTATCCAAATATTCTATGACTAAGTCCATTAGCATTGCCTTATCAATATCCTCCACTAACACATCAACATCCTGACCCATGTGGTTAAACTTCAAGGTGACATTATCTCCCATTCTTCAAACCAAAAATAACCAACATGCATACAAAAAAAAAAAATAACACAATCATCACACCACACAAAAGTTTAACATAGCTAATGTACACAAAGCTAATTAATTTAACATGATCAACAAACTAAGGTTTAACACAGTGTGGTTTCACTCAATTTTCATATGAAACAGCATCATTCACATTATATTAGGCTCACATAAAGGTAGTGGGAGCAGATCAGTAAATTCAGGAATAATATTGCAAAAATATCGACCTACTCTATACAACTATATACAAGCTAAATCAACACCATTACCTCCAAAAAAAAAAAACGCTACATCAACACCATCACCTACTGTAAAAAAAAACACCATGACCTTAAAAAAAAAAAAAGCTAAATCAAGACCATCAATAAGATCAGAATTTAATGAACACAAAACTAGATATAATCAAGTTCAAGAACTATTCTGTAGAATTACAGTAATCAATCGCAAAGCACTTTCCCAATTTCCCAATATATGGCAACAATTTTTCCATATACTAAAACTGACTATAGTAAGTGGATGTATAGATTTGCATCAAGGATATACAGTCAAACCTATGGAAATTTAGAAAAAAAATCAAAATCCTGTAGATTTCAAGCAATAAACAAAACAGAGTATATATCCTTGTTTCAAACAATTTAGTTCATCAACAACGAAATTTAGAAGATAATTCATACTTCAAAGACAAAGGAAGGAAGAAGATGAACTTTTCGCAACCAAAATTTCAAATTGTTGACCCTTGAGTTTTGAAGATGACCTAATCACAAAAGACATAGTATATTTTATTTGTGTTGTTGCAAGGTAATTCATGCTCGAGCAAATAGAATATTTTGATTGAAGATTAAAACGGAGAATTAATCAAGATCGAAGTAAGATGTTGGAGAGATGAAGAATCAAGCATGGTGATATGAAATGGAAGTCGTTATATAGAGTTCTAGTTCTGTTAGGATTCTATGTAAATTAGGGTTTTAATTTTAATTAAGTGTTTAAGTGATAAAGGAATCCTATTATACTTAGGAGTCTAATTCCTTATCAAAGTCTAATTAGGAGTCTAAAGTAAAGTAGGAGTAGGATAAGTTTATGTTTTCCTAGTTAGAGTAGCATAAGTTGTACCCTATATAAAGGGAGGCGTTTTCTTCAATAAAACTTAGACAGATTTTTAGAGTATTTTCTTTCTTCTTTAATTGTGTACTTGTATGCTTACAATTGAAAACCATTAATAACTTTTCAGGAGTGATTAGTACTTAGTGTTAAACAACTTAATTTCAGGAGTGATTTTAAGGGTGTTTAAGAGTCTTTAATCAAGGTTCAGGAGTGTTCTTGATTAAATTCATATCTTGGTTCGAGTTTCTAAGTGTTTTTCGAAATCTTGGAAGTAATAACTTGATTATTAGACTTCATAGTTCAATAATCATATCAAGTGGTATCAGAGCCATAATCAAGGTTTAGGAGTGTTCTTGATTAAATTCATATCTTGGTTCGAGTTTCTAAGTGTTTGTTCGAAATCTTGGAAGTAATAACTTGATTATTAGACTTCATAGTTCAATAATCATATCAGAAGCTTTGAGTGAAGCAAGAGAAAGAGAAAGAGAAAGGAACTTCGAGTGAAGTTTGAGAGAAACGTCAGTTGTGGGAACTGTCGTTGGGAACTTGAGTTGAGTGACTTAAGTTGAGAATCGAGAGAAAAGTAATAGGTTGTAATCAGATTGTTTTGGCCTATTATAGTGGAAATTGTTTAAAATCCCTTGTGGTCGAGGTTGTTTCTTCCTACTAGGCCTAGGAAGTTTTTCCTCGTAAAATCTCTCGTGTTCCCATTGTTTGTTCCCAAGTTTACTTTTAATTCCCAAAAAGTATAGCTTATTCTCTCACTATAATTCACCCCCCCTCTTATAGTGCTCATATTATACAACAATTGGTATCAGAGCGGGAACTCTAATATTCTAGAAACCCTGTTGAGTTCAAGATCTTAAAAATATGAATACTAGAGAGAAACTGGAAGAAGGGTACTCTACGCAGAGGCCACCAATGTTCAATGGAAATTTTACACTTACTGGAAGAACAGAATGGAGATCTTTATCAAAGCCGACAATTACCAGGTATGGAGAGTCATAGAGGTAGGTGATTTTGAAGTCACTACCACTAATGACAAAAATGAGGTAATTCCTAAATCTATATCTGATTTTGATAAAGCTGATTTCGAAAAGATGGAAATTAATGCTCTTGCTATAAACTGCTTCATTGTGGTCTTGGACCTAATGAACACAATCGTGTCATGGGATGAAAACCGCAAAACAAATTTGGGATCTTCTTGAAGTCACTCATGAAGGTACGAGTGAAGTTAAGAGATCAAAAATAGATCTTTTGATGAACCAATATGAACTTTTTCAAATGAAATCAAAAGAGTCTATCCAAGACATGTTTACACGCTTTACAATTATTAATGAGCTAACATCTCTTGGTAAAGTGATTACATCTGAGGAACAGGTACGAAAGGTCCTAAGGAGCCTTCCTAGGGATCGTTGGATGGCTAAGGTAACTGCCTTACAGGAAACTAAGGACTTTACTAAGTTCAATTTGGAACAACTTGCTGGTTCCTCATGACTCATGAGTTGCAATTGGACAATGAGAATGGAGAATGTCCAAGCAAAATCGATTGCCTTAAAAGCTGATGAAGATGAAGGCTCAGAAACGATGAAGAAGAATCCTTCTCATGGTCCGAAAATTCAAAAGAATGTTTAGGAACATGAAGAATGAATTACAAAGGTAAGAATAAGAAATATTCTAACAAACTTGTTTGTCATAAGTGTGGCAGTTCTGAGCACTTCATCAAGGATTGTCCCCAATGGGAACAAGAAAAAGGCAAAGGAAGGGAACAAAGCAGAGATAGGAACAAGAATACAAAAACTCCTATACTCGATCTGACATGAAGAAAGCTATGGTTGCTGCATGGGGAGACTCTGACTCGAGAAGAAGATGATCCTCAACCAAATGAGGAGACTGCAAACTTCTGTCTTATGGCTCTTGACAATTCCGAATCTGATGAAGAGATTGAATCTCTTGAGGCAAGTCTAGACACCATCAAAACTCGTCTTAATTCTTTAAGTAAAGAAAAATTATTTGAGTTTATTGTTGACGCTGTAAATGATTGCAAAGATGAACCATTAAACTAAAACAATGTCAAATGCTTTAAGTGTAGCAAAGGAACATACCTCTTGGCTTAAAAGTGTTCGATTGATATTGAGAAAAGATTTTTCGAATTGTTTGACAAAAATCTTAAATTAAAAGAGGATTTCGAAAATCTTAAAAATGAGAACTACTTGTTAGTCTTGAGTTATCACAACTAAAAGAGTTTGTTCCTGAAGTAAGTTCATTTGACATTAAGTCAGTTCCCTTGCAAAGTTTCAAATCTGAAATAAACGAATTGAAAAATCATGTTTCATTTTTGGAAATTGAAATAATAGAACTTGTAGGGGAACTGCACCAAATGAGAAATGAAAAGAAAATGCTACCTATTCCAAACTGGATTAAGAACCCTCAAACAAAACGAACTGAAGGTCTTGGTTTTAATCACAAAAAGAAATTTGAAAAACCTAAAAAGAGAGTTGATTTACCAAGTGATAAAGTTTGTATGTTTTGTGGGAACACTGGTCATTTTAGGAACTCTTGTCCTAAAAGACTTGGTCCATCAATGAGAACTTGGAAACAAGTAAAGTAATTTGGAAAAAGAAATCTATTGTTCCTGAAGGAAAGGAACCCAAGAAAGATTGGGTTCCTAACTCTAACAATTAGTTTTCTTGCAGGTTGGAGTGAGGGGGAACAACACATGGTACCTAGACAGTGGTTGTTCTAAGCATATGACTGGAGATAAATCAAGATTTCTCTCACTCTCAGCCTATAATGGTGGAAGTGTGACTTTTGGTGACAACAAGAAAGGTAACATAGTTGCCATGGGCAAAGTTGGTAAGTCATCGTCACATTCCATAGAAAATGTTTTCTAGTTGATGGATTAAAGCATAACTTGTTAAGTATTTCCCAATTCTGTGATAGAGGGAACTGTGTGAAGTTTAATAGTGAAAAATGTTTGATTGTCAACAATAGCACAAAGGATATCATTTTGGAAGGAACAAGGAAAGGGAACACATATGTTGTGGATCTCAACCTTGTTCCCAAAAACAAATTCACATGCCTTAGTGTTATTGATGATGATTCATTTTATGGCACAAGCGTCTAGGTCATGCTAGCTTTTCCTTGCTTGACAAACTGCGTTCTAAAGAACTAGTTTTAGGTTTACCCTCTACTAAGTTTCATTTAGATCATGTTGTGATGCATGCGCAAAAGGCAAGCATGTTAGGTCCTCTTTCAAGTCCAAGAATGTCAAGACCATTAGAGTTAATACATATGGATTTATGTGGACCTATGAGGATACAAAGAAGGAGTGGAAAGAAATATGTGTTAGTAATTGTAGATGACTTCTCTAGATTTACTTGGGTTATTTTTCTTTCTAGCAAGGACGAGACTTATGATGAGTTCCTTGTCTTTGCAAAGAAAGTACAAAATTTGAGTGGTCATAAGTTACTTCACCTTAGATCCGACCATGGAAAGATTTGAGAATTTAAGTTCGATGACTTTAGCAGAGACAATGGATTAGATCACAATTTCTCAGCCCCTAGAACACCTCAACAAAATGGTGTTGTTGAAAGGAAGAATAGAACACTAGAAGAGATGGCTAGGACTATTGATAGCTAGTGGCTTCCTAAAAACTTTTGGGCAGAAGCTGTGAATACTGCTTGTCATTATAAATCAGCCATGGTAAGACCTTTATTAAATAAAACCCTATGAGCTGTATTTTGGAAAAAGCCCAATATTACATATTTCAGAACATTTGGATGTAAATGTTTTGTTCATAATAATGGGAAACAAAATATTGGAAAATTTGATGCTAGAAGTGAAGAAGCTTATTCTTAGGATATCTTCTAGTAGCAAGGCTTATAGAGTGTATAATAAAAGGTCTATGTGTGTAGAAGAAAGTGTGCATGTTATTTTTGATGAAACAGATAAATTTGATGCAAGCACACAGGTTGAAGATGACTTCGAAATAGGATTGACAAAAGACTAAGTCTTATTGATGAGACTTTGGAAGACGAAGTCATGGGAACAAAGCCAAGGGAACAACATCCTGTTCCTGTTCCCAATGAGGAAGAAGAGGAACTAAGTGATGATGCACTAGTGAATGAATCCACTATTGTTGAACCTGGTTCCCAAGTACAGGGAAATGAAGATGATCAAGGAAACCAAGTTTCCATCCAGGATTTCCAACCAAAGCCTTGGAAAACTCATCGTTCCCATCCTGTGGAACTAATAATCAGTGACATAAATAAGGGAACTCAAACGAGATCTCAATTGAAAAATTTTGTGCTTTTCATGCTTTTCTTTCTATGTTGGAACCTAGGAATCATGAAGAAGCTCTCACTGATGCTGATTGGATGTAGCAATGCAGGATGAACTTCATCAATTTGAAAGAAACAAATTTGGCACCTTGAACCTAAGCCTAAACATAACAAGGTTATTGGTTTAAAGTGGGTGTTTCGAAACAAATTAGATGAGTTCGAAACTATTATAAGAAACAAGGCCAGGTTAGTTGTGAAAGGATACAATCAACAGGAAGGCATTGATTATGAAGAAACTTTTGCTCCAGTTGCAAGATTGGAAGCAATTAGAATCTTCATAGTTTTGCTGCCTTCATGGGTTTAAATTGTATCAAATGGATGTAAAATGTGCTTTTCTAAATGGTTATCTTAATGAGGAGGTATTTGTAGAACAACCTCCAGGTTTTGAAAATAAAGAATTTCCTAATCATGTCTTTAAGCTTGACAAAGCTCTTTATGGGTTAAAGCAAGCTCCAAGAGCATGGTATGAAAGACTTTCTAAGTTCCTTCTTGAAAATGAGTTTAAAAGAGGAAAATTGGATCGAACCTTGTTTTTAAAATCAAAAGGAAAACATTTATTAGTTGTTCAAATATATGTTGATGATATTATATTTGGTCACTAATGAATCTTTGTGCAAGGACTTTGCTAATCTCATGAGTAAAGAATTTGAAATGAGTATGATGGGTGAGCTCAACTTCTTCTTGGGGTTGCAAATCAAGAAAACAGAAGAAGGAATCTACATCCATCAACAAAAGTACATAAAGGAACTATTGAAAAAGTATGGTTTGGAAGCATCCAAAAATCATACACCTATGGGAATTCAACCAGATTGGATGAAGATTCTATAGGAATAAGTGTGGATCAAACCAATATCGAGGTATGATTGGCTCATTACTATATCTAACTGCAAGTCGTCCTGATATTGCTTTCAGTGTAGGTTATGTGCAAGGTTTCAAGCCAATCCAAAGGAATCTCATCTCACAGCTGTGAAGAGAATCCTAAGATACCTCAAGGGAACAGATGATTTAAGCCTATTCTATTAGAAGTGATACCTTTGAATTAAAGGATTTGCGGATGCTGACTATGCAGGAGATCTGGTCAATAGAAGAGTACATCAGGTATGGTTCAGTTCCTTAGTCATAGTTTAGTTTCTTGGAGCACCAAGAAGCAAAACACGGTTGCTTTATCCACAGCCGAGGCTGAATATGTTGCAGCAGCAGCATGTTGTTCCCAAATGCTATGGATAAAACAACAACTACGTGACTATGGAATCTACTTTGAATGTGTTCCCATCTATTGTGATAATACTAGTGCTATTAGTATTTCTAAAGATCCCTGCATCATTCAAGAGTCAAACACATCCATATTAGGCATCACTTTCTGAAAGATAATGTTGAAAAGGGTCTTATTAAAATGGAATTCTGTGAGACTGAACGTCAAATTGCAGACATTGACAAAGCCCTTAAATAGAGATAGGTTTGAGAAATTGAGACTTGAACTTGGCTTAATCAAGTTGAAATGATTGCTACATATTCCCCTTTGTGTTAATTCTTTGGCATTATGTCTGGATGTGCATTTTCGATTTTTATTTGCTTAAATACATCACAATTCTTATATATTATTCATGTATAAGTAAAAATGTCTGAAAACTGCTCACCAATGTCCAATAATATTCCCCTTATTGTTCATAGACAATTCTATGCCTTAAGTGATACAAAGGATTAAAAGAATTAATGAGTTCCAAAGTAGCAAAATTTCTTGTTTCCATTCATTGTTCCCAAACGCTTTCCCATTCCGTTCAGCATTAGATATTTTTTTTCTTTCAAAATTCAAAAATCCCAAAATATTTTGTTCAGATTTTTTTCCTAAAAATCTGATTTGTTCCTTATATCTCTCAAGTTAGTTGAAGATATTTTTTAGATAGAAGATTTTTTTTCAAAAAACGTGTACTATACACGGTTTTATATTTATTCTTTCCTTAAACCAAAACAAAATTGATCCCAAAAAAACACTCTCACTCTCTCTCCTCCCACAAAGCCGAAAAACCCTCTCTTCTCCACTAAAATTGAATCACCACACCCATGGATATTTCTCCCAATTCATCATCTAAATTCTAAGGAAAATGAAGAAACGTGGAAATGGAGGTGAAGAACACATGCAACAAGTGAGGGGGAATCAGAGTTCCGAGAGAGGAACAATCGAGTTGTTCGAAAAAATTCCACGGCATCTAGGTATGTCATGGACTTTTTATTATGTTTCTTGGTGAAAGAGTAAATTTTCGTCAATTACTTAATATGATAAGTTCAAGGGGAGATCTTGTGAATATTATAGAAATAGTTTGATTCCTAAATTATGGATGAATTTTGTGAAAACTTTCCATGGATGAAGAAGGAAATTGTTCCACCTTGGTAAAGGAACTCAAATAGATTTTAATGCTAAAATTTTGGGTAAATTGCTTGGTGTTCCCGTGAGAGGAACGATGTTTATTTCAAGAAACAACGTGGTCTATCCATTTTCGGAATCTCTTTTGATCAATTGATTGTTAATATGGTGGTCAAAAGGGAAAAACATTTCTTGATCATAATCTTCTTTCTCCCTACCACAAAATTTTATTTCACATCCTAAAGAAAGCCTTATTGCCTCGTCTATATAAACGTGCTCAAGTTAGCATGTTGGACTTGATTTATATTCATTGTTTAGCCTCACATAAGCACATAAACTTTCCATCTTTAATGATTACACACATGAGTCATTGTATTGAAAATGGTTTTGTTGTTGGCTATGGAGCTTTAGTAACCAAAATCCTACTTAAGTTCAATGTGAAAATTTGGGGAACTCAAACCATTGGTGTATCCACGGGAAATATGTTGAATGTGCGTGCCTTGAATAATTTGAATGTTTGTGTTGTGAATGGAGAAGTAATCAAGGGAAGGGCTAATTTTGATGATGATGAGGATGATGATGTGGATGATGAAGTGGAAGAAGAAGAAAAATAAGTTGAAGAGAAGAAAAATGAAAAGGTGGAAAAAGAAAAAGAAAAGAAAAATGAAAAAGAAAAGAAAACGAAAAAGAAAAGGAAAGCTAAGAAGAAAGGGAAGAAGGTGGTTGAAGAGGTGGTGAAACCGGTTGCCAAAAGCACTAGAGCTAGTCAAAGAGTTCAAAACATGAAAGTGCTTAATTTTCCTTTGCTTGATGTAGATGAAAGTTTTGAGGAAGATGAAGTTAGGGTGATTGATAGGGAATATTATGAATCTAACCTACCTCCTTCTAGGGAACCGACTCCTGTTCCCATGGAAACCAATCCTCCTTTTTCTCCATCTCCACCAATCTGCCTCACCATCTACCCTAGCACCATAAAATGATCCTATCCCTCCCTCTACCTCAAAACCCTCCTGTTTTGTTCCTAAAGCTAAGAAAACAGATACTGTTCCCATTCCAGAGGAAAAACCTGTTGTTCCCAAACCTAAGGAACAAACAGCCGCACCAAATCCTTCTCATGATGCTCCCTGGCCTCTTCTTCTCAAAATCCTACCATTGGCTCTACATATACTCTCGCTCATGCTAGAAGATTGGATTCTTTGTTCTGTTTGGTTATGGGTCATTCGGAAGCAATGATGGAGTTTGCTACGGAAGCTAAAGATTTAAATGGGTTGGTAAAAGGGGTAATGCACAGAGTTGACAAAGCCTTGGACGGACAACAAGTAATCATGGCTCGACTTGGTGAACTTTCTTCCTCCCTTCAAGCAATGAACTCTAGGTTGTTGAAGTTGGAAGATATTGTGCTCAAGGGAAATGACACATTGGCCGAAAATCATCAAGAAGTGATGGCTAAGCTTCATGATGTGGTGGAAGAAGTTGAGCAACCTCCCTCTCCTAAATCATAAACTTTTCTAGTTTAGTTTGTTTTTTTTTTTTGTGGGAACATGAACTTTGTTTAATATTTGTATTTTTTATCCTTCTCCTTTAATCATGCTACAATGGAACTTGTTAATTTGATAATTCTAAGTTTGATCTTTTTGCATGTGTGCGTCTAAATGAATGGCTAATATTCTTGGATTGCGGTTTTTGAGAGTTGAATGCTTTATTTGCTTATACTAACCAAATTGTTTCTCACAAGTTTGGCGATGTGATGTGTTTAGTAGATAAAATTCATCTTTTTGAAATCATGGACTAATGTTTTTGAAGATGCCAAAGGGGGAAAGATAAAGGCAATCAGAGTAAAATTTTTTTTCTAATGGATTATGTTCTCATATTTCTACTTTACAAAATAAAATAAAAGAGTCTATAATACTTAATTTAACTTGGTTACATACTTTGTTAAAATTATTTTTATATGACTTATGTGTATTATTTTTAGTATATGCCTTTTGTTGTCATCTTCAAAAAGGCGGAAATTGTTGACCCTTGAGTTTTGAAGATGACCTAATCACAAAAGACAGTATATTTTATTTGTGTTGTTGCAAGGTAATTCATGGTCGAGCAAAGAGATATTTTGATTGAAGATTAAAACGGAGAATTAATCAAGATCGAAGTAAGATGTTCGAGAGATGAAGAATCAAGCATGGAATGAAGATTAGAATACATTAGGGAATTTGTTAATCTTCTTGTTAAGGTTGAGTAAAAGCTTAATTAAGTTCGTGGTGAATTCTCAAAGGAACTTGGTTCTGTTCCCATGAAAGGAACATACCTGGCACTATAGGAACAAGGTTAGGGAATAAGACTTAAAACTAATTTAGGAACTCCTAAGTGACTCTAATATTGTGCGCCTAAGTGAAATATGTGCCCAATATAGTTATTAGAGTTTTTAGGGATATTTTGACTAAGATCCACTATTTTAGAAATTTAGTTTAAGTTTGTTAGGAAAAGCTTTTAAAAGATTTTTTGATTTTAATTTAACTGATTTTTAAATCTTATAGTTTATAGTTTATCTTTTATCTTTTATATTTTATTTAAAAGATTTGGTTTTCGAAAATTTAATATTTCCGATTTTTAAATGTTTCGGATTTTTTAAATATAAAACTGTTATTTCTGGTTTTATAAAATATATCTTGAAAAAATATTTTTCCTAAAAACTAGCTAAAAGATTTAATTTATTTATTTCCTAAAAACTGGATTACACGCCTAAACCTACTGCTACACGATTTATGTAGTTAGTGGATTTAGTAGCTTAGTTAATTATCCTCCAAGTATTTATTTAATTAAATGAGTTTAATTATTCTTCAAGTTTTGTAAAAACCACGTAATGTGTTACTTCTTCTCTTATGAAGTGAAGTAGTGGATTAGTGGATGCTTTACATGACATGGAATAATTAATTTAATTTAATTAATTAATTAACATCATGGAGATCATGTGATAATGGTGTAATTAGTGGAGAACATGTCTTGTCTTAATTGTCTATAAATAGGCACCTAATTCATTTGAGCAAAATGTGTATGACTTAGTTAATTTGTCTTAAGTTATCTAAAGTGTCAGTGTCTTTTCCTTAAGAGAATTCATACTTACATTAATCGAGTTTATTACTCTTCCATTATTTTACAAAGTGTATTTTTGAGAAAAAGGGTTTGAGTGAACTCTTGTAAGTGTGAGAAGCTTTGACTGAAGCAAGAGAAAGAGAAGGAGAAAGAGAAAGGAACTTCAAGTGAAGTTTGAGAGAAACGTCAGTTGTGGGAACTGTCGTTGGGAACTTGAGTTGAGTGACTTAAGTTGAGAATCGAGAGAAAAGTAATAGGTTGTAATCAGAGTTGTTTTGGCCTATTATAGTGGAAAGTTGTTTAAAATCCCTTGTGGTCGAGGTTGTTTCTTCCTACTAGGCCTAGAAAGTTTTTCCTCGCTAAATCTCTCGTGTTCCCATTGTTTGTTCCCAAGTTTACTTTTAATTCCGCAAAAAGTTAGCTTATCCTCTCACTATAATTCACCCTCCCCTCTTATAGTGCTCATATTATACAACACAAATGATTGTGACCCAAATACACGATCACCAGCGAAACCCACTATTTTAATTTAGTGGAAATTATCCCCAGCAATTACCCCAAATACACACAAATCAGTTTAAACAGTTTCCATTATTTAGTGTAGCGTCTATGGTGGGACCTTGTTTGAGAGATGAATTTTGGAAGAGATGAAAATTGAGGAAGATGAACAGTTTTGAGGGAAGAAATATGAAGTTATGAGAAGTGACATGGGTCAACGTAATAATTAGGTTGTGGGGAAACCTAACTAAAGGGTTATAATTTAAGTAGAGGTCAACAACTAAACATAAGTCAACATAGTTTAGAGGAAAACTAACAGCAGTTTAACGGCTAATAATATACTAATGCTACGAGATTAAGTTGTACAATAACATGGGGCTACCACTGAGAAATAAATTTAAAAAGTGCTACCACTGAGAAAATATAAGACCAGGGTGCTACCAAAGAGAAATTCCCAAAAGATTACTTAAGGTTAGATAAGGCTAAGTCTAACGTTTAATAACAACAACTTAATAGCTAATAATATACTAATGCTACGAGATTAAGGGCCTGTTCTCCCCAACTTATTTTCAGTTCAGTTCAGTTCAGTTCAGTTCAATTCCGTTCAGTTCAGTTCGATTCAGTTCAGTTTAGTTCAATTCAGTTCAGATCAGTTCAGTTCAGTTCAGTTCAGACCAGTTCAGTTCAGTTCAGTTCACCTCTTGACAATACTTTTACTCGCACATATCACTATTCATCTCAATTCAGTTCAGTTCAATTCAGTTCAGTTCAATTCAGATCAGTTCAGTTCAGTTCAGTTCTGTTTAGTTCAATTCAGTTCAATTCAATTCAGTTCAGTTCAGTTCAACTGTTTTATGCCGAAGAGAACAGGCCCTAAGTTGTACAATAACATGGGGCTACCATTGAGAAATAAATTTAAAAAGTGCTAAACACTACAAGAAAAACTGCCGTTTACGACCAGATTTATGGTCGTAAAAAGCTCAAAACTGGTTGGAAAAGGCCTTTTACGACCAGAAACGCGTGTGGTCGTCAGTGGTCGTAAAAGGCTTCGTCGCAAAATAAAAACTGGCATTTACGACCAGTTTAAGTGGCTCGTCGTAATTGCTCTTTTGCGACGAGATTTAGTTCTCGTTGCAATTAGTTAGCATTTACGACCAGAAAATCCGGTCGTAATTGCTAAATAAAAATATAAAAAAAAATTGGAATCTAAAAACTTAAACATATACAATAAAAAAATTAACAAAATTAATTATGTTATGGCTTTTCTTGGTTTCATCCTTCATCAACCTTCATCATTCCGCATCATCATCCTTCATCAACGTTCATCATCATGCTTCATCATCGTTCATCTGCAATCAACAAGGAAACGAAATCAACAATTGAACCCAAACATCTCCACAACATTGAACCCAGAAATGAACCCAGAAAATAGGGTTGGAAACGACATTGTCAACAAATGAACCAATTTTTCCCAGACATCTTCACAACATTGAACCCAAAAACAACATCAACAAATGAACCAATTTTTCCAAAATGAACACAGAAAATTTTGAATCAACTTTTCCCAAACACCCAACCACCGTCCAGCCCAGCCACCACCCCACTGATTCAACCCCCCCCCCCCCCAACCACCCCCACTGATTTGAACCCACCCTTCGAGCCCACCCCTGAACCCCCCACCATTTCAAACCCCTACCCTTAGAACCCCCGAAACCCCCCTTAAAACCACCCATTTCGAAACCCCCTTCAACCCCCTTGAACCCCCCCTCTTGGAATCAAAAACAAAATACCCAAAAAGACCAAAATTAGTAACAAAATGAAGGAAATAATGGCAAATAATTTCAATAATCAACCATGAACATTCAACAAAATCCCAATTAATCAAAAAATTCAACAACGAATTTCGAACCATGAACATCGACCAAAACCCCAATTAATTTGGACCCCCAAATCCCACAAAATTGAACCAATTAACCCACTAATTAAACCCAAAAAAAACCCAGAAACTCGAACAAATGAACGAATTTTGAAAAAATCCCAGAAAAAATGCTCAGAAGAAGAAGACAAAAATGGAGAAAAAGAAAAAAGAAAAGAATTTCAGTGGTTATGGAGGTTAGAATGAAGGTATTGAATGAGAGAGGAGAGAGATGGGAGGATGAGAAAATGAGAGAGGAGAGAGAATTTTGGGGAAATTAGAGGAGATTGTGTCGGTGGTGGGAGGAATTGAGGATAAGATAATTGCAAAAACGGATCCAACGCGGCATTAAATCCCGCTGATATTTTCAGCGAAATTTCAAAATTTTGATTTTTTACGACCAGATTTCAAACTCGTTGTTTATTATTTTTTTGCGACGAGAAATTGGCTTTTACGCCCAGAATTCCGCCTCGTCGTAGATAATTTATACTATTTACGACTAGTTGAAGAACTGGTCGTTATTGCTTATTATTTACGACCAGAAACGCGTGTGGTCGTATTTTTGGTCGTAAATGAAGCTTTTTGTAGTAGTGAAAATTGAGAAAATATAAGACCAGGGGGCTACCAAAGAGAATTTCCCAAAATAATAATATTTTTATTTATTTATTATATATCAAAAGGTTGCCGACCTAAGCAACAACAAGTTCAAATAGATTAAATTAGTGAACAACTAAGCAATTAGGAACTAAGAAGCTAACAAATAGATTAAATAATCCGAATCAAACAATATTAAAAGGACACTAGTGATAGGGGATTCACGAGCTAACAGATTATCTACCAAATCGTCAAGCCAAGGGGATTCAATAGGGTCGATTAGGGGACTCGATCACTCAAATGCTTCCCAATTACTCTCTCGAGCTAATTAGGAGGGCTTAATCAACCGATTTTACTTATTCTTATGGTAAAATCGGTTTAATCAAGTATTTCCACAACTCATAGTGGATCCAAACGAGGTCCTAGGGAGTCAAACACCTATTCTCATGGTGAAGCCAACCTATAATCTAGCTAAAGGTCTATCTAAGATTTCATTTCTCAATCCTTCACCTTAGATTTCCACAACAAGTTCAAATGGTGATCAATCAAATAAACAAGCAATCAAATTAGTTAGACAACACAATCTCACCCAAAGTACACCCCCAAGCTTGACTTTTAGGGCCAACTCATGGTTAGCAAGTCATCCCCTTCCCCTAGCTACTAATCTACTCACTAGCCATGGAAAGGGATAAATAAAAGCTTATGAGCAACAATGGTGAAGCAATAATGGTGAAATATATCTAATAAGCTAATCATCAACTAATTACTACTAATCAATACCAAAGCAAGATAAAACAAACATAAAAACAAATAAGAGAAAAGATAGAAGAAATACTCAAAGATGGATGATATTCAAATGCAAAACTCCATTGAAATAGCTTCAATAACCCACATTCAAAAGTTTAGATATATTTCTCTCTCTAGGTTCTATTCTCTCTCTAGAAACTCTCTCTAATTAGAACTAATTAATTTTTTGGAAATTAAAACATAGTCTTAGAATTATTACAAAATTTGTTTTATACCCCGTAGAAACAAGGACAAAGTTGTAAAAGGCGAAACAAAAAGAATGGAGTTTCTGGGCGTTGGAGCGTCCGCTCATGCCAATATGGAGCGCCCGCTCCGGGCTTGGAGCGCCCGCTCCAGCCTTGCTCCAGGGTCGCTCCAATGTTTCTGCCCACTAGTGTAAAGCTTCGCGATGGAGAGCCCGCTCCTCTTCCTCAGGAGCGCCCGCTCCCCTGCTTGGAGCCTCTTCCTTGCTTATCTTTGCTTCAAAACACTCCAAGAACATATTAGATGGGGGAGGGGTAGAATGCAATGAAATGACCTATATGCAACCTAATAGTATGCAAATGAACTAAAACTAAATGCTAAACATGAGAATATGAAAATGATGGAAAAGGGAAAGAAAAAGGAAAGTAAATGGCCTAAAATCAACATAAATGACCTAAACTAAATGCAAATAAGTGAACCTAAAGTCCACTTATCAAATTCCCTCAAGCTTGCCAATTGCTTGTCCTCAAGCAATCAACAATCTCAAGGAAACCAATGCATGAATGAAAACTATAAAGGGCATCACAAAATTAAGGTCCTCGTCTTATAAGAGGTGTCAAGGCAAAGGAAATCTCGACCAATTTTCGAAGCTTATAGTCGTCCTTCCTTATCCACAAGTTAGGGTCAAAGGGGTGGTCTAAGCTAGTGTGCAAAGAAATGATTGTCTTAGATGATCCTCAACTATCACACAGCCTTCATTGATTTTAAGTGAAACCTTTCCCTACAAAACGGAAAAACTCGCTCAACCTTGTACCAATCGCGCCCCACAAGCTCACAAGATCCCCCAAGCTAGCCTATTTATTCACTTGATATATTTTTTTAAATTTTTTTTTTTTGTTGCAAGGGCCCTAGACTACCTCCTCACGCGGTCTACCTCTCACTCGATAGTCATGTTTCTGAGGCATGGTACCGAGCACTCGATATGAGACGCGATAAGAGGTAAGGTAGCTCATACCCAAGGCATTGGAGATCTCTAGGGCCAAAGCATATATAGGCTACTAGCCTTGTGGGCTCTTATGCACCACTTATTGATCCAATTGGCCAAAGGGCTCTTTTTTTTTTCTTTTTTTTTCTTTTTTCTCTTTTTAAGGCTACTAGCCTTCCATTTGATTGAGCTAGAAAGGTTCTCAAGGTAGCCAAAAGGCGTATCCAAGGTCAAGGAGGAGTAAAGACTTTTATAGGGAAAAAGTGGCATTAATTCACGCAAGGCGAGTCTCGGACAATTGAGGGTCTATTAGTATCAAGACCTAGAGCATCCAAGCTTAAAGCACCCCAATACTCCTAACGAGCACATAAGACACTCAAGCTAAATCACCTCTACTCAAAAGCCAAGTTCCCAACCTCTTACCTCTAAATTCATATCATTGAGTTATTCCTTAATTAGGTGATGCAAAAATCTTTTTCATGTTTTCTCTTCTCTTTTTTTTTTTTCTTTTCTTTTTTTTTTAATGCAAATTATAAGCTACATGCAAAGCTATCATGCCATGCAACTATACTACATGCAAGTCTAATACCTAAAGAAAGTGAGAAGAGAATAAGAAAAAAGAAAAAAAAAACGTAAAGCAAAAAGATATATACAAAGCAACAAAAAGAGTAGAAAAAGGAAAAAGTTATATACATGTAATATACAAGAAGATTAGTCAACCATGGTCGTTCTCATCGAATTCCTCAAGGCAATAAACATTGAAGCACACTCTCCTATCATGCCTCGTAAACCCGACCTAGCAATGCATCCTCTCTAAGACGCGCACCCAAAAAGACACCCCAAACCCTTAAAAAGAAGCCACATCCCGTGGGCATAATCAAATATAAACCCCCCCCCCCAAACAATCAAGGCACCATCCTCGGTGCAATCATTCAAAAGAAGTAAAGGGGGAGCGGGGCAAAAGGAACTAGTCCTCGTCCATGTGAGATGGACCGGCTTCCGGAGGGGGGCCATGAGGCTCCCAACCGCCCGTGTAGCCCGGCGGCCAAGCGCCGTAGGGGTGGGGATAGGGATCACCCATGGGGTTGGAACCCCCGGGTGCTCGCCAATCATAGGGTGGGGCGTTGGGGCCAATACGGGTACGTGGGTTGGCGTTCATTCCATCCCGGTATTGGCCCATGTTGAGGAGGCCAATTTGGAAAGTTGACATAAGGGTCAACATTTCCACTCTGCACATGGTGATGGTACATAGCATCAGTTTGTACCATCATACCACTCAAGTCTTCTCGCATGCCTTGGATCATATTCATCATACGATCCTGGTTGAGAGCAAGACTGTGGTAGGCCCCTCATAGTCAAAAGAGCAGGATGACACTGAGGCACGCTGGCTGGAACTCGGCTCTTCTTGATGGGGAGGAGGAGCTAAGTTGCCGCGTGCGGGCTGGGCGTCCGCGATGGGGGGCTCAAAAGGGATGAGAAGAATCTCACCATCCTCCCCCTCGCGATCAAGGTGGTCACCGCTGGGTTTGGGAGGTAACAGTGATGACGACCCCTTACCTTCCAAACAAACCGCTCGGGATCGGGGGTAAAGTCGATCCACCCGGCGGCTCTAATATAGTGCAAATAAGAAAGGGGTTGTCATCAACTGGAGTCAACAAAGAGAGTTGCTCCCCAAACCCAAGAGCGAGGCAATGATAGTAATCATCCCCCCACATGAATATCGGATTTGAATAATTCCCCACGGCGTATAGCAAGACACGTTGGAGAAATAGAAATCCGAAATTCAGCTTGCCCCCACTTTCTCAGGGTGATGGGAGGCAATGTAGAGTGCACTCACCTCCTGATGCTACCTTACTTGGTTCTTTTTTTGAGTAAATGGAGGTAACAAGGAGGCGGTGAATGTATCTAAGAATGGGGGAATGCATATGAGAGGAATATCCCGTCTTCGGATCAAAAGGGGCGTATCCGACAATGTCACGCCAAAATACGTCCCTTTGATAGAAGGTGGGGTATTGCCAAGTCTCGGGATTGCGAATGGCGTTTGAGGCATCACATTGGAAAAGAGATGCATTGGGGTTGATTGAACAATTGGAAGGAGATTTCATACTACCCCTCATGTCCCTCAACCTGACGTCTCTCGAGAGAGGCTAAGAATTCCAATGTGAGGCGCTCATACGTCAAGGCGCTAAAAGTGTGAAAGCGTTCCATGCCTAAAGCAAACAAGGCACGCCTATATCAACTCTTATCCCTAGACTTTCAAGGGTGTCGATGTGGAAAAACTTGGAAGCCTTGATCTTCCGGTGCTTAAGTTCGTCATAACAACGTTTATGTTCGGGTTTGACGAACTTAAGAGCCGGAAGGGTGCCCTTGGTGTTCGTTTGGGAGGTTGAGCCATGATCTTTTTTACTTTTTTTACGCGAACGAAACTACTTGGAGTTTAAGAGAATAGCTCAACCAAGTGATAGTTTTTTAAAAATCAAAAGACACAGCTCGACCCAACAAGTAACACAAAAATAAGGGCACCGATGAAGACAAGAAAAATCAAAGTAAAAATAAGAAAAATTGAAAAGAGACTATATAAATAAATAAAAAATTTATATAAAAACAAAAGGAACTAGAAAGATGAAAGGAGTAAGTAACTAAGAGAAAAGAACGAAAAAAAATCACACAAAAATTTGAAAAAATCCAAAAATCAGATAAAAAAACAAAATCTATCTAAATCTACCAGCTAAATCCACAAGAAACACCACAATCATCATATATTCAATGTACTTAGCCAAATCTAGAAGAAAAATGAAGGTTAGGGTTAAGATTTTACCTCCCTCTTTAAGAGGGGTGAAGAAATCCCAATTGCGAGCAATGTAGGCGATTTCAAGCTTCAAATGTGCTCCTTACCCTTTTTTCTTCAAGAATTCTTCCCCAAACTTCAACTTTTAAGTGATGAAAAAGTTTCGAATTTGGGGCTTTTTGACGAAAAATGGGTTTTTGTTGTGAGAGGAGAAGAAATATGAAGGTTTTGTGAAGGAGGTGAGTGAAAATATTGAGAGATGAAGGAGATATGGAGATTTGAAGTTGGAGTTTTAATGGAGGTTGGAGAGAGAAAATAGGGTTTGAGTGAAATGTGAGTGAGAGGGAAGGGGAATGTGAGTGAGAGGGAAGGGGTAGGGCCCGATGGAAAACAAGAGGGAGCTTGAAAAAAAATGCTCGGGCTCAATGGAAGAGGGAGCTTGAAAAAAAATGCTCGGGCTCAATGGAGCGCCCGCTCCAGCTAAAAGGGAGCGCTCGCTCTGAGCCTGGAGCGGGGCGCTCTTTCATCGCTCCCCCACCGCTCCATCTTTCTGTTTTCTCTCAAAAAAATTCGTGGGGCGGAGCGTCCGCTCCTGGACCGCTCCCCCCACGCTCCAATCTCTCTGCCTTCCTTGTGATTCTTGCGGAAGGACGGAGCGCCCGCTCCTATTTATGTGGAGCGCCCCTTTTGGACTCTTTTGGCTCGCTCCTCCTTCCCTTCTTCAACACTTAGCCAATTTTTTCATATTTCACTCTCTTTTTCTTTTTTTTTCTTTTTTTTTTTTCAAAGCTTAGACCTCGGGTTGCCTCCCGTAAGCGCTTCTTTAAAGTCATTAGCTTGACTTCCCTATGATTAAAATTCTCATAGGGAAAGGGGGTAGTCATCCAAAGCAATGTGACCAATGTGCTCAATTTGGGTTCCATCATGGTATACCTTGAGTCTTTGCCCATTTACTTTGAACATCCCTTTTTCTTTCACTCCACACTTCTACCGCTCCATGCGGGAACACCGTTTTTACCTCAAACGGTCCACTCCACCTAGACTTAAGTTTCCCCGGAAAGAGTCTTAGCCTAGAGTTGAAGAGAAGGACCTTGTCTCCTACCTTGAACTCTCTCTTCATTATCCTTCGATCATGCCAAGCCTTAGTTCTCTCCTTGTAAATCCTAGCATTTTCATAGGCATCCCGCCTAAGCTCTTCGAGCTCATGAACATCCAAAAGTCTTCTTTCCCCGGATGACTTGAGATCAAAATTCAAAAGCTTGATGGCCCAATATGCTTTATGCTCTAACTCAACTGGCAAGTGGCATGATTTGCCATACACAAGCTTGTAAGGGGTTGTGCCAATTGGCGTCTTAAAAGTGTCCTATAGGCCCATAAAGCATCATCGAGCTTTAATGACCAATCCTTGCGAGATCGGTTCACGGTTTTCTCCAAGATGAGCTTCACCTCCCTATTTGACACTTCCGTTTGGCCACTACATTGTGGATGATAGGAGAGCCCCATTTTATGATGCACCCCATATTTGGAGAGGAGTGCTTGGAAACTCTTTTGACGAAATGGGATCCCCTATCACTAATCACGGCCCTTGGAACCCCAAACCTGGGAATATCACGGACTTGAAAAGCTTGGTAACTACCTTAGCATCGTTGGTGGGAGAGGCGATTGCTTCCACCCATTTGGAGACATAGTCAACCGCCACTAAAATATAGGAGTTACCAAGTGAAGAAGGGAAAGGTCCCATGAAATCCACCCCCAAACATCAAAGATCTCCAACTCTAGAATGTTAGTGAGGGGCAATTCATGCCTTTTTGAGATGTTGCCAACCCTTTGACACCGATCGCAAGCTTTAACAAAGCTCCAAACATCCTTGAACATTGTGGGCCACCACAATCCACATGATAAGATCTTGGCAACGGTCTTGTCGGAGCCCATATGTCCTCCAAAAGGGGATGAATGACATTTCTCTATCACACTTGCTATCTCATCATCGGGAAGGCATCTCCGGTATAAACCATCCTCCCCCGTTTGAACAAAAGTGGGTCCTCCCACGCATAAAACTTAGAATCATGGACAAACCGCCTTCGTTGTTGATATGTAAACTCAAAAGGAATGATTCCACAAGCCAAGTAATTCGCCATGTCGGCAAACCAAGTATCAAGGCTTTGATGGAGTATAAGAATCATCCTTTAAGCTATCATCAATGGGAAGCTCATGGAGGGGGAGTCTTCAACAAAGGTAACGTGAAAGGTGGTCGGCCACCAAGTTTTCCGTTCCCTTCTTGTCCTTAATCTCAATATCAAATTCTTGGAGGAGCAAGATCCATCTAATCAATCGCGGCTTCGCATCTTTCTTGGACATAAGATATTTGATTGCCGAGTGGTCCGTGTACACTACCACTTTGGAGCACACAAGATAAGGCCGAAACTTATCGAAGGCAAACACAACCGCTAACAACTCTTTCTCCGTGTGGCGTAGTTCTTTTGAGCCGAATCAAGTGTCTTGCTCGCATAGTGGACCACATGAAGTTTTCCCTCTTTTCGTTGCCCTAAAACGGCTCCCACTGCATAATCACTAGCATCACACATTAGTTCAAAAGGCAAGCTCCAATCCGGAGCTTGCACAATGGGGGCGGAAATAAGGGCATGCTTTAAAGTCTCAAAAGCGTTCATGCAAGCATCATCAAAAACAAACTCGTTATCTTTTTGCAAGAGGCTAGATAGGGGCCTAGCAATCTTAGAGAAGTCTTTTATGAACCGGCGATAGAAACCGGCATGAACCAAAAAAGAACGCACTCCCTTCACCGTAGTAGGTTGGGGTAACTTCTCTATGACCTCAATCTTGGCCCTATCTACCTCAATTCCCTTGTGGGAGATCTTGTGTCCCAACACAATGCCATCCTCAACCATGAAGTGACATTTCTCCCAATTAAGCACTAGATTCATCTTTTGACATCTTTGAAGCACATTTTTCAAGTTCTTGAGACAATCGTCAAAAGATGAACCTACCACGGAGAAGTCATCCATGAATACCTCAATGGTGTCTTCCAACATGTCCGAAAAGATGGCGGCCATACATCTTTGGAATGTAGAGGGCGCATTGCACAAGCCAAATGGCATCCTTCGATAAGCAAAGGTACCAAATGGACAAGTGAATGTAGTCCTTTCTTGGTCATCGGGTGGATGGGAATTTGAAAGAACCCCGAATAACCATCAAGGAAACAAAAATGGGAATGACCCGCCAACCTTTCCAACATTTGATCTATAAAAGGGATGGGGAAATGATCTTTCCGGGTGGCCTTATTCAATCTCCGGTAATCAATGCACATACGCCACCCGGTCACCGATCTAGTAGAGATTAGCTCTCCCTTTTCATTGGTGATGACGGTCATGCCTCCCTTTTTAGGGACCACATGGACGGGACTAACCCACCGGCTATCGGAGATAGGGTAGATTATTCCCGCCTCAAGGAGTTTCAAGACCTCCTTTTTGACCACTTCCTTCATATTGGGATTCAACCTTCTTTGAGGCTCAATAGAAGAAGCATGATCGTCATCAAGATGAATTCTATGCATGCACAAGGTAGGACTTAGCCCCTTGAGATCTTCAATGCTATACCAATGGCACTTCTATGTTCCCGAAGGACATCAAGAAGTTGAGTAAGTTGAGTGCCTTCAAGCATAGCATTGACCATCACCGGGTAAGTCTCACCCTCACCAAGAAATGCATATTTTAAAGAAGGGGGAAGGGGTTCAACTCTACCTTGGGAGGAGGCTTAGAATTCTCCTCCTTAGGTGAAGGCACCTCAAGGGCTTCGATCTTCTCCTTGGACAATAGGTTGGAGAGGTATCCATGGCAAGCTTGAAGTTCTTCCCTTCCTCATTATCCTCCAAATCCTCGCCCAAAAGTACATCTTCCAAAGGGTCCTTCTTATTCCTCATACCCTTCAAACTCAAGACCTCCTCATCAAAACTATCTATTCTCTTCACTTCTTCCATGATTGGAGACTTCATTGATTGCTTGAAAGCAAACTCCATGCTCTCATCTCCTACCCTTAATGTAAGCACATCACGTTTCATATCAACAAGAACCCCAGCCGTTTTAAGGAAAGGCCTCCCAAGTATAAGAGGGACTTGGGAGTCTTCCTCCATCTCCATAACCACAAAGTCACATGGGATGAAGACCCTTCCAACTTGGACCGGCACATCCTCCAACTCTCCAATAGGAACCTTCACCGATCTATCGGCGAGTTGAATGACCCTCCTTGTAGGCTTGAGTTCAAAATTAAGTTGCTTAGCTATGGACAAGGGCATCAAACTCACACTCGCCCCCAAATCCGCCAAGGCCCTCTTGGGCTCCAAGTCTCCAATCTTCAAAGGAATGAAAATGACCCCGGATCTTCAAGCTTCTTGGGGAGCTTGTTTTGAAGTACGGCACTAACTTCGGCGGTCAAAGCAATAGTAGCACTTTCCTCGAGCTTGGTCTTATTGGAGAGGAGCTCCTTAAGAAACTTGGCATAAGTGGGCATTTGAGACATGGCTTGGAGGAAAGGGATATGCACTTGAAGTCCTTTCATGACTTCCAAGAACTTCATGAATTTGTCATTGAGTTGTTTCTTAGCTAACCTTTGAGGAAAAGGAACCGGAGGCACATAAGCTTTGGGTGTCGCTTGACTAGCCTTGTTGCGTTGCTCATGAACTTCTTTCTCTTGACTCGGTACAACATCACTTTCATCCTCCACTATTACCTCTTCAAGAAGCTTCTCAACCTCACCTTCACTCCCCTCTTTCTCAACTTCCGGGCTTTCATTCACCTCACTAGGCATCTTAGGCCCCTCATAATTTGCTCCGGATCTCAAAGTAATGGCCTTGGCATGCTCGTGAATCAGGGTTGGCTTGGAAATTTAGTAGAGGGGAAGTGGTGTTGCTTACTTGTTGGGCAATTTGAGCAAGTTGGGTCTCAATCATTTTGTTGTGAGCTTGCATTTGTTGTAAGGAAGAGTGAATATCCCCAAATTTCTTATCATTATCGGTATTGGTCTTGGTTTGTTGGGCAAGGAAAAGTTGAAGTGTAGACTCAAGTGATGAAGGCTTTGGTTGGTTAGGCTCAAAGGGTGGTCTTTGTTGTGGTTGGTTGAAACCGGGTGGTCGGAAGTTGGATGTGTAGTTGTTGTGATTTTGTGGTGGAGGGTGTTTCCATGATCCTTGAGAGGGGTTGTTCCACCTCCCTTGGTTGTTGAAGTTTGAAGCCCCCTCTTGCCTTGCACCAACCCATGCGACATGTTCCGTAGATCCTCCACAATAAGAGCTTGCATGATCGGTGCCCCACAAATTTCACAAGAGAAAGCTTGGAAGGTGGTTGGCTTGGGGATGCCAAGTTCACCTTCTCGAGTTTCTTAGCTAGAGTGTCTAGCTTGGCATGGATATGATCCATAGCATCTACATCATACTTCCCTTTGCCACTAGCCTTCTTGCTTGTAGACCTTGTGTTCCCCCAAGAGTAATGCCTCACAACCTCCTCTATGGTGGGCTCAATGCTATCAACCGGTAGTTTGGTCAGTTGACCCCCCGCTCCGGAAGCAACCCATCATAGAAGCTTTGCATCAACATCCATTGACTATACCCATGGTGCGGACACGATCTTCGGAGGTCTTTGAACCTATCCCATGCCTCATTCAAACTCTCATCCTCATCTTGTATGAAATTAGAGATCTTCCTCCTAGCCTCGGAAGTCTTCTCTTGAGAATAAAACTCATCAACAAAAGCCGCCGTCACTTGTGCCCAAGTAGTCAAGGAATCGGGAGGAGAGATTGTAACCACTTCTTGGCCTTCCCCGTAGAGAGAAGTGAAAAAGATTAAGTCTCACGAACTCTTGATTAACATTATTTTGCTTGACCGTGGCACAAAGCTCAAGAAAGTTCGCAAATGGTCAAGTGGACACTCATGAGAAAATCCTCCATAAGGCTCTTGCTTGATCATTCTAATCAAATGTGGAAGAAACTCAAAGTTAGCGGTAGTTGTGGCCTTCGTATCCCACTTTTGACTCAAATGCTTCGGGGTGACCATAGTCCCTCAAAGCTCTTGGAGGGGTGGACCCTCCGCCATGATACTAGAAGTAGAAGAACTGGATTGATCTTCCTCAAATACCTCCCCCGGTTGCTCCTCACTAGTAGCTAGCACCCTTGGTTCCCGAAAAATCCTCCTCAACTCCCGTAGAGTGCCCTCAAGATTGTGGTCGATTGGAAGCAAATGATCACTTCATAACCTTCTTGACATGCAAACACAAAAGCTAAAGGGAGAGATTAGCAACACAAAGGTTTACCACCAAGTAGCAAGCAACCAATCGGTAACCAAAGAAATATAAAAATGGAAAAAGGGAGGGGAATAGAGTTGACTTAGACTCAAAAATCACAATTCAATGCAATGTAATCCGTTGCTTCCCCGGCAACAGCGCCAAATTTGACACGGTCGTTGCACGTGCCAAATTAAATACCTAACTTAGCCTAATATAGGGTAAGAAAGGGTCGAATCCACAAGGAAGCAAAGATTAATCAAGGGTTGAATGTGATTTAGCGAGCTAAGACTATTTTTGGGGTTTTTAAAATTAGTGAACAGCTAAGCAATTAGGAACTAAGAAGCTAACAAATAGATTAAATAATCCGAATCAAACTATATTAAAAGGACACTAGGGATAGGGGATTCACGAGCTAACAGATTATCAACCAAATCGTCAAGCCAAGGGGATTCAATAGGGTCGATTAGGGGACTCGATCACTCAAATGCTTCCCAATTACTCTCTCGAGCTAATTAGGAGGGCTTAATCAACCGATTTTACCTATTTTTATGGTAAAATCGGTTAATCAAGTATTTTCACAACTCATAGTGATCCAAACGAGGTCCTAGGGAGTCAAACACCTATTCTCATGGTGAAGCCAACCTATAATCTAGCTAAAGGTCTATCTAAGATTTCATTTCTCAATCCTTCACCTTAGATTTCCACAACAAGTTCAAATGGTGATCAATCAAATAAACAAGGCAATCAAATTAGTTAGACAACACAATCTCACCCAAAGTACACCCCAAGCTTGACTTTTAAGGCCAACTCATGGTTAGCAAGGTCATCCCCTTCCCCTAGCTACTAATCTACTCACTAGCCATGGAAAGGGATAAATAAAAAGCTTGAAGCAACAATGGTGAAGCAATAATGGTGAAAATCTTATCTAATAAGCTAATCATCAACTAATTACTACTAATCAATACCAAAGCAAGATAAAACAAACATAAAAGCAAATAAGAGAAAAGATAGAAGAAATACTCAAAGATGGATGATATTCAAATGCAAAACTCCATTGAAATAGCTTCAATAACCCACATTCAAAAGTTTAGATATAGTATCACTCTCTAGGTTCTACTTCTCTCTCTAGAAACTCTCTCTAATTAGAACTAATTAATTTTTTGGAAATTAAAACTTAGTCTTAGAATTATTACAAAATTGGTTTTATACCCCGTAGAAACAAGGGCAAAGTTATAAAAGACGAAACAAAAAGAACGGAGTTTCTGGGCGTTGGAGCGCCCGCTCCCCTGCTTGGAGCCTCTTCCTTGCTTATCTTTGCTTCAAAACACTCCAAGAACATATTAGATGGGGGAGGGGGTAGAATGCACATGCAAATGAAATGACCTATATGCAACCCAATAGTATGCAAATGAACTAAAACTAAATGCTAAACATGAGAATATGAGAAATGATGGAAAAGGGAAAGAAAAAGGAAACTAAATGGCCTAAAATGAACATAAATGACCTAAACTAAATGCAAATAAGTGAACCTAAAGTCCACTTATCAGTGACCTCGCAAATTAAAATTTTTTTTAAAGATTTTTCGAAAAAAAATAATAATTAAATCAGCGCAACGTTCAGCGCTAGAGCCTAGAAAAGCGGAGTTCAACGCTAATTTCCCCTATTATCTTGGCCACTTGCAAACTCAATTTAATTTTATTAATGACGGTGGGTCCCATTCCCATTAAATTTTTAATTAAATCAAAAATTAAAAAGCATTTATTTTTTAAAACTTATCACTTTCTCCCTCCTTCCTTTTCCAATACACCTCAGTATCATGCTACAAAAAAAAAAATTAATTGCCTAGTTTGGGCTTCACCGCTGCAGCCTTCACTGCTTCACGTAATCACGTTCAGATGTTGGAGTCCGTCGACCACTGGGACACACGCCTGCATGCCAACCAGGTGACCAAGGACCACTGCGCTGCACGCCCGCATCGCTCCTCCGAATTTCGCGGCAACCATGAGCCATAATGTATTGAAACTTGAAAGAGTTTAAATTTTAATTTTTTGACATTATTTATTTCCTAATTCATTAATTGCATATTTAAAATCTTATTTGGTTGATATTAATTGTAATATCTGCATACATGTGTGAATTTTCGAATCTGTGAAGTGTGATGGATCGTGGATGCACTTTGTCAGTTTGTTGTTAAGTTTTTTGTGAAATGTGAATTTGTATAAATTAGGTAGTGTCAATTAATTTATAATTTTCTATGATGATTTAGTTTCTTCATGATGGTAATGTATTGACTGGTTTTCATATAGTTTAATAGTTATTAGTTCATATGTGTTAATTTGTATTAGATAATGAATATAGAAAATGATGAGTGATACACCTAGATAAAAAAACTCAAAGGAAATGGGAAAACAACCCGATCTTCATTATCTCAGTTTGTTGTTAAGTTTTTTTTGTAACCCCGCGGTTTTGAAATCCTGGCTTACTGCATCGAAGTCCTGCCATATTGTTGCTTATCGATAACCTTCACCACATTCAGAGTATCGCATTCCACCTCTACCTGTTGGATACCCACATTGCAAGCCATTTGAACCCCACTTTGAAGCCATAGTCTCTGCAAGGACCACTGCCCATCGAGCACCCAATCTCCTCACCCCAACTACAACCATCCTCCCCGTACAGTCGTACTGTCTCGAAGAACAATACGCAGCCCTACGCCCACGTTATCCATTACAGCAGCATCCCTGTTCAAGCGGATCTTCCCCACTGCCGGTAGCGTCCAACCCGGTCTTGACAACACCCTTTCTACCGATCTGCAACTTTTAATAACTGAATGGGCATAAGCCTTGTAGTCATTGACCAATCGTAAAAAAACCTACCACCCCCACCTCTACACTCCTCTAAGGCTCCGTGGGCACCACCAGTCCACTGCACTCCAATACGACCATGTAGCCCAAGCGAGTGTCGCAAAGGTCAGTAGATCCTTTCTCGAACTCATCCACTTCCATCTATCTATGAAAGACGAGTCTAGGGCGACAACAAGATAAGAAGCCAAAGGAGAGTTATGCCATATTGATGTTACAGTGCTGCACTAAAAAATGGCATGAATTATTCTCTAGCCATTTCCATTACACTGACCACACCTGCCATCTTCAATAATATTACGATCCTTCAACCGTACTTGAGTCACCAACTATTCGCTACACACCCTCCAAAGGAAATGGTGCAGCTTCGGTGGCCTCCCACATTCCAAAATTCCAAATTGAACTCCAAACATCACTTTTTGTTGGAATTGATCACCTATTCTATAATCAATTTTCGTATGATATAGTCAGATGTTTTACATAGTAGGTTTTTTATCATATATTTTGTATTTAACATAGTCAGTTCTTATACCATATAGTCGATTTGGGTGTGCATTAGTTATTATGAACTTTTTTTTGACAAGATAGTTATTATGAACTTGGTTCACCCAAGACTTGTTGAAGGAAACACGAGAGGATTTTGGTTACTATTTATGCCAAAAATCGCCCATGGGACAATCTCTGGTTAGGACATCGATAATTAGACTAAGACAAGAAAAACAAAACGATGAAAATAAAAAGAGAGGGGACGCAAAAGATGGTGATGTGGAAAACCCTGATGAAGGTGGGTAAAAACGGCTGGTGGACATGAGCCCACCAATCTACTATGGTTCGGGCGTTAAATGGCTATATAGTGTGTAATTGGACAAGTGAAACTCTCTCTGTGGGGCTGCCTCTCTATGACCCTGGCTACATATTACTAACAGTAGTATGTAGGGTTTTGAGCTTGGTACAGGGAGATAGGTGTAGTGTATTGGGATAGTTATTATTGTGTAGAGGTGATATAAAATATAGTAGTTTCTAAGTAGTAGTGGAATGTATTTGTGGAATGGTGTTGATAAGAGTTTGGCAATGAAATACGTATAATGATACTAATAGCAGACAATAGCTTTTTAGTGGAATCATTACATGGAGACAATGAATCATAGGCCACCTCTCCTCACTCCTTTTCTTCGTTGTACTGCATTCCTTTTATAGAGCTTCAAGTAAATCTTGCACTAGAGCCTCCCCTAAAAAATGGTAAGTGGTTGCAACTCCCACGACTTGGTCTTCCAATGAATGTGGACCAGTGTGATATATATATACATTTACACTACTTATTTATGCTGTTAGACACGCTCTGTCCAATTTTAGGAAGCACTCACTACAAAAATGGATAAAGAGACTACCTATAGGAGACCGGTTGAGGTTACTAACCCATTTCTTAAATATAGGAAACCATTTATTATCTAAAATCAGTCTCTTAAGTTTAAGTATTTGACTAATAAAAAAAGTTGTTGTGAAATAAGAGACTGTTTCCAAGTACAACCAGTTTCCTTGATATATTTTAATTTTTTAATTCAATTTTTTTTCAACATAATACACTATTATACGTATGTATTCTTATTGTGAAGATTTAGGAGACTACTTCTAACTTCAACCGGTTTCCTAAAAATAATCATTTTAAAATTTAATATCTTTTTAATTAATACTAATGCAGTATAAGTTTTATATATAATACTATTTACTATTAAAATTATGCAACAAATACAATAGAGAAAAAAAACTACCTCTCCTAATATTATTCTACCTAGAACGTGGTTAATGCCTGTCAAAAGAAAAAAAAATTACTGCGTCATTGCTTGATCTTGCGCCATAACAACTTGCACCATAGCTTCAACAATCTCAGAGCTTTAGTCGCACTCGCACACCATCCCTACAACCACCACTCCCCATAATCCAAATTCTTCCATCAAAATTCCACCTTTGCTTTCGTAAAATTCATAATCAGGGCTCTCACGTTGTTCAATTCGTCAAGCTGTGATTCTCCTCAGTTCTTTTCGTCAATTCTTCTGGAATTTGTGATTCTTTTCATTAATTTGTGATTCATTTGGGAAGAAAAGAGATTTTCGAGAAAGTATAAAATTGGTGCACTTGTAAAGGTAATTCGAGCAATTTTTTTTGTCTAGCAAGCAAGCTTTTCATTGTTATATTCGTCTATTTATGATTCTGGTCAATTCTTTTCCTCAATTCTTCTGGAATTTGTGATTCTTTTCGTCAATTTGTGATTCTTTTGGGAAGAAAAGAGATTTTCGAAAAAGTATAAAATTGGGGTACTTCATAGTTAAGGTTTATGTTTTTTAGAGCTTTCAAGTGAAGCCCTTTTAGAATGTTTTGATTACTGATTGCTGATTGCTGAATTAGTTTGGCATGTTGATGATAAAAAAAGTACAAATTTTTATCAGATATTGAGGGGAAATTTGGTTGTTTGAAGTTCGATTATGAAATAGGCTGAAATTCCGAGGAAAAATATAGAATTTAGTCAAAAGGAGAAGTTAATTTGATTATTTTTACCAACATTAACCTAAATGTTAGATTGCATTGTGATTGTGCATTTGATTTATGAAGTGGGTATACTTGAGAAATGCAATTGTAAGAGAATTCTTATGCCAGTTGAAGGATGTGTAGGATTCTTCATAGTTACAAGAGATTTTGTTGTTAATACATAATTTGGGCCTTCTTTTGTGTAGATTGAGTTGTGTAAATCGGCCTTCTTTCGAGATTGGTTCAGCGAATTGTAATGGGGTCATAAACTAGGGGGTTGATAAGATCCATTTCATCACTGTGATTCAAGAGTCGAATATTTTTAAAAAATTATAGCTTAACATATACTTCATCATTGTGGTTCCAATTTGTTAGAATGAAGACTGAACATGCCTTTTCTATAGATAACCCAGAGTAGAAAGAAGATAAATCTTGAAGACCTAAGATGCTTTTCATTTCAATTTCATACATTACACCCTCTTTAGTCCTTTACATAGCTGACCCCCTCAGTATTTCAATGACAGTAAGTGATTACAACGGAACTGAAATACTGACGGAGTGAAGGCGTGCAAAACTGTGTCCGGATTGTTAAGCATTATCGGAGGTAATTGTTGGAAATATTCTTTCTTAAGGTTCTGTAATATTTCAATAATACACACTAAAATCTGTCTATAAAGCACTTAGATTTCCTGGTTGAGTTAGTGTTCTCTATCTTGATGCCAGGGGGAATGTTTTTAAGTTAATAAAAGAAAGCATAGGATTGTTCAAGAATATGTATCCATATGTACGATTCAAGCTTATTTACTGGCTGCTGGCATAGTTGCCATCTATCCTGGCCACTTATTAATGTTAGAGAAAATGTGTAAAGATTTGCTTCTCGGTCCATCAACATAAGGTTTCTGTATCTCCAGTTCATGTAACTTGTGAGCTTTACCCTTATCTTTCAAGTTATGTTAGTCTAGACGATAATTGTTTCCTTGTACTGAGGTATTAGACTCTTAAGTAGAAAGAATTACTATGTTCTCGGTGGTCTTAGAAATGTAGCAATTATCTTAAAGAGGGAAACTAGGTCCGACCTGAGGTTTCTCTTTGAATCATGATTGCCACATCTCTGGGCGTGGTAGTTGATAGGCTTTCTCGTGTTCTATGTCTCAGTGAGTTCATGTATTCCAGAAAAGGGTGCCAATTTTAGTATCATTGTGAAAAGTTCTTGCACTTACTTCAGAAGCTAGTCTATAGATGTGGCGACCTTGTTAGTTGAAGGGCAAGGGAGAAGCAATAGGTTTAGACATTTTATTTCCATTCCGGTTTGAGTTTGTTTGGTTTGCACAAAGAACTATAAAATAAGACATGTTATAACATCGATAAGAAAGGCAAAATCGATTGATGGAAAAAAAATTGCTCAACATTATGAGGCATGTCATTTAGGAAGACGGCTGCTATGATAATACCCTTGTCCAAGTAAATGAAAATAAAGAAAAAATCATGCACAACCTTTTTGGTTATATAATGCACCGAAGGACCTAAGTTTTTGATGTAATACCAAATGTTAAGTCCTGTATTTATGCTTAACTCAATTTTTTGAGAGGGAGTATAGTATTAATACTAAGTATATAATTTTTTCACTTATCGTTCATATATTATACATTAGACAGGTTTTGTTTATCGTGTACATATTAAAGTCAATTAATTATATGCAAATTTATCATATAATGATTTAACTTGTTTTATGTGTTTATTGTTCATTTAGGTGTGGCTTGTGTTGTCGCTAGCATCTTGAATTGCATTGTCTATATGTGGATTAATTAGGTAAGTAAATTTTCTTACTTTTGTGTTTGCTTGCATGTATTCATTTTGCATTAACTTCGTACCCATTCAGGGTTTACTCATTAGGAGTAGGCTCTAAATACTCCCCTATTTGGGATTATCCTTGTAAGTGTAACCTCACTTGGATGTGAATGCTCTTCATTGTGTATTTGGAGAACCGAGGTTGCCGAATTTTTCTTTGAAAATGATAAACAAGTACGCATTCACTAGTGAGGTTAAATGTTCAAGGTTAGGTTGGAGTGATAAGGACCCAAGGCCTATGATTACATGTATACGAATTTGTGCACATACGTAAATATGTAATTATTCTTTAAATATGTTAAATTGTTGGTGTGTAGATATGGATCGCAGTTGGATATCAAAATCAAAACCGGGTGGTCCCGAATATATGGCCGGAGTAAAGGAATTTATCGATTTTGCTGTTAAGAACTCTGGAGGTCGTACTAGGTTACGTTGTCCTTGTTTTAGGTGCCATAATTTTATGCATAAAAGAGTAGATGACATACTTAATAATTTGAGCAAATTAGCTTTTGATAGAACATATGTTGTTTGGATGTGGCATGGGGAGGATAAGGAAGGTTCTTCTAGAAAAAGTGTGCAGGAAGGTCCTACTGTCGATGAAGGTGATAGGTTAGAAGATATGTTACGGGATGTTCATGATAAGTTTGATGAGAATCCTTCTACGTTGGAGAAACTGTTAGTTGATTATGAAAAGCCTTTGCACACAGGGTGTGAAAGGTATACAAGATTGTCAAGTGTACTTAGGTTATATAATTTGAAGGCAGGTCATGAATTGAGCGATGCGGGTTTACTGAATTCCTTGACTTAGTGAAAGAATGCTTCCTAGTGATAATGTCCTTCCGAGTAATACATATGAGGCAAAAAAGATTTTGTCCTCAATGAGCTTCTCTTATGAAAAAATCAACGCTTGCCCTAACGACTTCATATTATATAGAAATGAAAGTGAATCGTCACGGTATAAGAAGAAAGAAGGAGTTCCAGCTAAGGTTTTGTGGTACTTTCCTATAATACCAAGATTTAAATGTTTTTTTTCAAATGCGGGAGATGCTGAAAAGTTGACATGGCATCATAACGGTCAAATTAAGGATGATAAACTTAGACACTCAGCTGACTCCCCGCAATGGAGGTTTATTGATGGAAAATTCCTTGAGTTTGGTAAAGAAGAACGAAACCTACACCTTGCATTATCCACCAATGGTATGAATCCATTTCGCTCCCTTAGTTCCACCTATAGTACTTGACCAGTAATTTTGGTTACCTATAACCTACCTCCTTCACTATGTATGAAAAGAAAGTACATGATGCTTCCATTGTTGATTTCTGGTCCTAGACAACTAGGAAATGACATTGACATGTACTTAGCTCCCCTCATTGATGATTTGAAGATGCTCTGGGATTCAGGTGTAGAAGTGTATGATGCACACCGAAATGAGACGTTAAACCTTAAAGCAATGTATTTTGCACCATTCAAGATTATCCAGCCTATGGTAATCTTTATGGGTATACTACGAAAGGAAAACACCCTTGTTCTATAGGTGAGGATGGTACAAGGGGAAAGTGGCTTCCATCATCTGGAAAGGATATCTTTGATGTACATCGTCTATTTTTGCTATATGATCATCCTTATCGTAAATTGAAAAAGGCTTTTGAGGGGGAACAGGAACTAAGGGGACGTCTAAGAGTCTTGAGTGGTACAGAGGTGTTTGAAAAGGTTAAAGATCTTAAGATTACATTTGGAAAGAACCGTGGGACCGAACTTCCTAAACAGGGATATAAGAAATGTTGCGAGTTATGGCGTTTGCCTTATTATTGGAGATTTTTGTTTGTCAGACATTCTCTAGATGTGATGCATATTTAGAAGAATGTGTGTGATAGCTTAGTTGGAACACTATTGAATATCTCAGGAAAGACGAAAGACGGTGTTAGTGCTAGAGAAGATTTAAAAGCATGTGGGATCAGAGAAGAACTCCACGTTGTTGAAAGAAACAATAGAAATTTTTTGCCTCCAGTTGCTTATACACTGTCGAGGAAAGAGATAAAAGAATTTTGTGAATGTTTAGCGGGTGTAAAAGTACCTGAGGGTTATTCTTCTAATATTCGAAGTCTTGTTTCAATGGGAAATATGAAGCTCGTAGGTCTTAAGTCTCATGATTGCCATGTTTTGATGCAGCGCTTGTTACCTGTGGCTATTCGTTCAATTTTACCTAAAAAAGTCTGATTTGCTATTATCAGATTATGTTCTTTCTTTAATGCAATATATAGCAAAGTCATAGATCCTAAGGACTTGAATTCTTTGGAAACTTCAATTGTCATCATTCTGTGCCAATTAGAGATGTACTTCCCTCCATCATTTTTCGATGTCATAGTTCATTTAACTGTTCATTTGGTGAGAGAGGTAAGATTTTGAGGTCTCGTTTATTTGAGAAATCAATATCCCTTTGAAAGGCAAATGAAAACTTACAAGAAATATGTCAAAAATCACTTTAGACCGGAAGGTTGTATTGCTGAGCGAGCCCTTTATGAAGATACTGCTGGATATTGTATTGAATCTTTAGGAAATGCGAAGACGATTAGGCTTCCTATATCACGACATAGTGGAAAAATGGAAGGAAACAGTACTTTAGGTCGTAAGCAACTTGACTTGTCTCATGAGCAGTGGTACATGGCGCACACTTATATTCTCTTTAACGAGGATGAAGTTGCACGTATATTAAGCAGCACATTGCTTATTTAAGGCAATACAATCGAAGAGGAAATGAGAAATCATTACTAAGAGAACATAACAAATCATTCAACACATGGTTGAAAACTCAAGTTATGAAAGAGCTTGAAGATTCATCTCATTCCATTTCTGATCGACTTAAGAGTCTAGCTTATGGACCTAATTTCGATGCCTCTTTTTATTCGGGATATGTCATAAATGGTTGTACATTCTACACTAGAGATCAAGATGAAATTAGCACTATGTAGAACAGTGGGGGTAACAGTTGAAGTTGAGGCTATGCATTTTGCTAGTTCTAAAGACAAGCATCCTGTATGTGGTAAAATGTCATACTAAGGGGTCATTCAGGAAATCATTGAGTTGCAATATATTGGTTTTTTGATACCGGTTTTTAGATGCAATTGGGTTGATTCACATGCCGGAGTCGAGTATGATGAGTTAGGCTTCACTTTAGTCACCTTAACAAGCTTGGTCACAAGGAAGATCCATAAATATTAGCTAGTCCGGTGAAGCAAGTATTTTACGTCACTGACCCAGTTGATAAGAAGAGGTCAGTCGTTATAACACCAAGATCTCGCTAAGACATTGATGATTATGATGAGGATGTTGTTTTGGAAGAAATACCAACAACTAATATTTTTCGAAACGAGGGTGTTCTTGACGATGAGGTCGAAGATTCATCAACATATGTACGTGATGACCATAAGGAAGGTGATTGGGTTGACAAAATTAGTACTAAGGATAAACTTAGAAAGCGTCATCGTAAAAACAAGTGAAGTGTGTTGATGTTGTTCTACTTTTTTATAACCTTCTAATATCTAGCGTTGAAAAGTTCCTAGAGTATATGCATCAATTAGATCTAATGTTTAATAAGAAATGCATGTTATGTTATCTGTCAATGTTACTATATTTTTAATGGCTTCTCTATTTGCAATTTTTGTAGCTTTATGGCCAAGAAGAAAAAGCAAGTGTGCTCTCAAGGTGGTCCAACCTCTTCTGATGATTCTGATGTTGAAAAGTCTAATTGTGATGATGAGAAGGGATGTACCGTACTCGCTAAGGTGGGGAAGGCTATTCAAAATGGAAACAAAATTTCTTTAGATTGGCATCCAATTCGGAGGACTCCACGTGGTGATAACCGCCTCACTTTTACCACCTATATTGGTGTAGTTACTCGAGAACGAGTGTGCATCACCTATGACAGTTGGAAGGATGTTCCGAAAACCAAATTAGACGAGTTATATGATATAATCACGGTAAGCACATGTTTCCTCCTTAAACTATAGAAATTAAAGTAGGATTATTTTCTAGTACCTTTAAGGGCTTGTGAAAAAGAAGTCCTTGCAGAATCTAAGGGTTCTATTTCGTGATCAACATGATGTTGTCGTACTATTTTGTTGTTTTCCTCCTGGTGAACTATATATAAAATCGCAATAATTGAACAATTCATAAATGACTTCTTTGCTACTTATAAAATCTGTAGGCCTTTTTACGTAGTTTAGCGTTGCAAGACCATTTAATTTTATCTCCTACTAAAAATAAAAAAAAAGATGTTGTCAGTCACAGAACCAGTTAATGGACAAAAAAGCTCATAATTACAACAGATTAGTAAGCACCTGCCTCATTTTACTAGTCTTACTGCCTTTACCGTTGGTAATATCTCCATAGCTTCAGTTAGTGAAAGGGGGATCCTAGTGGAGATAAGTAACTAATAAGGTGATTACTATTCTAACTGAGTGCTCACCTTGAAATACCTTTCAAACACTACTTTCCCTCTATTCCATATCTACGATTGCCAGGGAAGCAATATAAGACACCACACAACTTTTGTGACATATCCTGCCCCCCGGGTCCCATTACAGTTGCCAAATATAGAAAACAGAAAATAAGCACTAAGTGCATTGACGAATTTTCATCAAAACATTCATGCTGGTGCTCCTATAAGCAGAGCATTATATATTCCCCTCAAAAATAGAGTAGCATTGTGTTTAGTTTTGATTTCAGTGTTGATTTCAATTTTAATTTCAGTGTTGATGGCTATATCTAGTTGATTTCAGTGTTGTACCCAAAGAAAGAAAATGTTGTCGTATTCATACCAACCTTTAAATCCATTTCTTTTGCTAAACTACTAAATTCTGGATTAAGTAGTTCTTATGAGTTGCCTGAAATGAGAAATACTTCCATGATATTAACCGTCAATTGAGTAGTATGTACATAGAACGATAGGAGTAAAGGAAATTTGCAACAGAACAACATCCATTTTCCATGTATACACTTGTATTACCAGAGAACGTACACTTCCTGGTAAGATTATTCTTCGAGTAATGCATAAATTTTGGAAAGCAGTATTATGCTTATGGGTATGTATGAAATATAAACTTATAAATAGAATAGAGTTGTTAAATGGTAGTGTAGAGTTGTAATGGAAATTCCTGAAATAGACACTTGTTTAGCGAGGAACTTTCATCATTACAGGCATCACCATGAAACTTTCTTTGCAAAACAAATTGAATTAATACTGTTACCACCATTTATTACGGGCTATCAGACATTCAAACCGGCTGTGAATGCATATTTGCATTCTACAACCAAAGTCAATTGCCATTTGGACATCTACCCATGAAAATGTATGCTCATCACAATTATGAAAATCGTTTTAAATTTGACTGAGAGGCCATATTTTGATGGGCTTTCAGCGAACCAGCAACATGGCAGTGTGGCAGTTTAGTATTGAACAATACCATTAGAGTACAGCTTTATTAGGAGTATGATCACTGTTATGGCTGAATTTTTTGACAGGGTGACGCTGACGCGATGACGCGATGACTCGATGACGTGATACCATTTGACGTGATGACAAAGTAAATGCAACCAGAAGACACAATGAAGGATGCAAGATTGAGAGCAGGGCATTGAATGGTAACGGTCCAGCCAAATAAGGAAAGAGTGTTATAAGCCATAAATTCAGCCGTTAGATGGGACAACATCAAGACGTTGGAGCGTGAGCATGGAAAATCTCCCATGATTAAATCGTGAAGTTAATGTAATAATTAGGGAATTCATTTTTGTATTCGTTGGGAAAAATCCAAGGAAAAAAGAAGGCATATAAAAGGGAGAGAGAGGTCATTAACATGTTTTTTACGCAATATTGTTGGAAGAACATTAGAGAGAACTAAGCATTCTTGTAAACGACGGTCAGTCACAAAGAAAGATAGTGAACTATATTCGTTTGGTGGATCTCCAACCACCCGCGGTTTTTTACCCACCTTCATTGGGGTTTTCCGCGTCACCACTTTTGTGTGTTCATCCCCTTTGATCCCCCTTTGCATTCTTTTGTCGCATTGTCTTTAACATGATCTGCTTGACACGTCCCACAAACTTTAATTTCATCGTAAGTGATAAATTTTAGCATAAACAATCACTAATTGGAATCATGATCAATCAAAGCTCCTTATTTAAATTTATCTGTTATTTTTCTAGCTCTGTAGTTTATACTCTTAAAGTCACACTTAAACTATAATCTTAGCATGAATAACACTTATCAGGTTGTGGATATACCGGAGTTGGACTGGATGGACCACTAGCGAACCAGCGGTGTAGGCTGCCTGGTACCAGAGTTTGTTCCCCGGCAATTTGAGAAATATCAGCATCAGTATGAATAATAGAGGTAGTGGACATCCCCATACTAGAACTAGAAGTAATATTACTAAGATATAGCGCAGCAATTACAATAAGACAGTTCACTGAATTTGCCAACTTCATCTTCTGGCAGATTCTTACACTTAGCCCGTAATTATCTCTTCAAAGCTTTAATTGCCAATAATTGCAATGGATGAGAGAATTATGATGGGATTGCAGTTCTTTATATGGGTCATTTGGAACAATGTGATCAAAATACCCATTATTTTGGGTGGGTATGAATTATGATGGCTTGTGCAGTTGTGTGGTTTACAATGGCACGACGAAGATGATGAGTAGCATATCCATATGCAGTGTTCGTCAAGGAAAATATGGACTATTTAGTTCTATATTGATGCAGAATGTGTTGGGTTCGGAATATTGGTTTATTGTACTATTTGTTCTTCTATGTTATTTTGGCTCATTACTGTATCAATTTAAGAGGAATGTTTTTATTGTATA
The DNA here is from genome assembly GCF_026745355.1 of Beta vulgaris subsp. vulgaris. NCBI lineage: Eukaryota > Viridiplantae > Streptophyta > Magnoliopsida > Caryophyllales > Amaranthaceae > Beta > Beta vulgaris. The sequence continues at coordinate 25,958,770 of NC_079208.1, forward strand.
TATGTCAAATGGAATATAATTGTTGTAATTTTTATTCTAGGATTTTCACCCCTAAGGTTTGTGTTCTGTAATCTGCAACTAAAAACATTGAAAGAAACGCTGCACCCATATCCAAAAAAAATCTTATCTGTATTCTGGCACCAAAAAAAATGTTAAATGCATTCTTGTAATCACCCTAAATCATTTATTGTGCAATTAATCAATAATCTTTGTTTCTAATTGTAAGGCATCCTAGCACTGCCCACCCCCTGCACTCCCCCACCCTCTGCACAGCCCACCCCCTGCACTGCCCCCCTCAATGCACTCCCCACCCCCTGCACTCCCCACCTCCCTACACTCCCCACCCTTACACTGCCCACCCCATACACAGCCCACCCCCTGCACTGCCCCCCTCACTGCACTCCTCACCCCCAGCACTCCCCACCTCCCTGCACTACCCACCTCCCTGTACTCCCCACCCCCTGCACTGCACACCCCATACACAGCATGTGCATGTATCTGTTATCGGTTTTTTTTTCTTAAGAATTTACTGTCAAGTATTCTCACTTATATTACCCTGGTTGGCCTTCTCCTTTCTCTATTAGATTATACTTTTTATTGTTGTGATTGTGAAACTTGAACCTGGATGATGTCGGTTGCTTGTCTTTGGTTTAATTCCCCTTTTTTAGCTTTACATCAGACTTGATCATCCTCTGAGGCTTGGCTGGATGGTGGAGACAGATTGTTGTCATTGACACCCATCCCCTAAGGATTAATAAAGGTTCAAGAGAGAAAAGCTTTTAATATTCAACAAATTGGCTTTTTAATTCCCATAAATTTGGTTTTTTGACTTAAAGGATACTAACCAAAATTTGCTTGTGCATCTTTTCATGCTATAATCACAAAAGGGTTCCGACAATGATGTGACAAGTGCTTATGGTTAGTAAGAGATTAAATGCAAGCCGGCGTTCACAGGAGAGATAAACTTTGCCAGTTGACTGCATTGAGATAGCTGAGATTGTACATTGTTGTGAGATGAAGTTGATAGAATACTACTAAAAAACAGGGATCCACTTATTCAGATAAACTTTGTCTCATCATTAACAAAATCGGCGTAGGAGGATGTATGACATGTAACACAGAACCAAAAAGAACTCATCTGACATTCTAAGTACATGTAGGTAATACTGGGGCTAGGATTTGGTAAATACTATTGAGTTCCAAAATTTTGAACCTCCAGCAAAAACTCCTCACTTGTTCTCCTAGTTATATGCTAAATAATCATTTGCTATATTTGTTGAAGGGGTTCACAGTACAAAAATACCGTAAAAAATGGATCTTGTCTCGTGCTAATGATCGATGGAAGGCTTTCAAGACAAGATTAAGAAAGTTATGGTTGTATAGCAAGCCCACTGGAAGGTTGAGAAAAAAAGCCACCATGGAAATATCCATTTATCCTTCAACCACCTTGGGATAAATTTAAGGAAATGTGCACTACCGAAAAGTTCAAGGTTTCATAATATTTAATATTTTTTCATATTCTTTATTTTGGTTATGCAAATAGAATATTATGTGTTCTAAGTTCTAACTTTGTATCTATACTATTTCAAGGATCTTAGTGAAGAAAGTCGAAAGCGATCAAGTCTAAAAGTTTCAAGCTATCGAGGAAGCTCCCGTGGGTACCAATACTATGAAGATGATATTGTAAGTTATGTGAATATCGGTTATATTATATGGCATTGATTTTGTTAATTATTCTAAATATGTTTATATGTAATGTTAGGCGAATGAGCTTCAGAAATAAGGGATTCACGTTGATCAAGTGCCTCGCCATGAGTTATGGATTAGAGCCCATTCACTTGTGAAAGATGGAATAGTAACATTTGACAATCCAATCGACCATGAAACTGCTAATGCAATAGTAAAATAGATTTCCTTTTGACATTTTTCTAACATCTAAAATCTAAAATCTTTGTCGTATATACTCTAACTTGCTTTTGTTTCTTCACTATTATCTTAAGAATGCATTGAAGGCGCAATCGGAAAAAGGTGAAGTTGTCATAGAGGGTGGTCGAGATGATATTTTGGCTAGAGCACTCAAGAAGCCCGAGCATGGTGGAGGTGTTAGGGGTGTTGGGTCAGTCATTACAAACACGGAGTACTTTGGATTTTCTCGTCCAACACCACCCAGTCAGATGCGAGCCGAAATAACTAACATTAGGTCAGAGATGAGACATATGAAAGACAACCAATAATTTATGATGACTTTTATGATGTCATGCTTAACCCAAGAGCAGATGAAACAATTTATGGCTGGTGCAAGTCTAATAGGGACTTTTGGTGGCCAACGTGCTAGGCAGTTTAGTGGTTTCGGTGGTCATAGAGATGGCCAAGTATCTGAAGGGAAACAATAAAGCAGCTTAACTAGACAAGGGCAAAAGATAGATTCTTCACTCAATTACTAACTAGAGGTGATGGGTTTTCTATATTGTCTAAAGGTATGTTAAGCCCTTTGAAATCTCAACCTCAAAACCAAGAGCGAGAGCCCGAGCCTGAGCCCGAGCGCTATGTTGTTCGTTGGCCTGAGGATGTTGTGACTCAACAAGAACTTGGGCTTCACTATCAGCTGCCCAATCCTTCCCCCACGAGTATTCATTTGCGCGAAATGGACTACGACACTAAACCTATTAGTGAACATAAATTGCCTCAGGTATGAAGACTTTATAGCTCCTCCACATCTCTCTTATTAACTTTGTTATCCAATATGTTTTGCTGCTATCTTGCTCCTCCATAATGCCTTTCTTAAAATGCTGACTGTTTTGCTGCTGTTTTGCACTTATTCCAATGTTTTACTGGCTAATTTATCATTGTGTTAGCTGTGGGAGAAACATTATGATGTTAGCTCTATGATATTGACTCTATAACTCCTTCATATCTCTCTTATTACCTCTGTTATATCCAATATGTTTTGCTATTGTTTTGCTCCTAGGGAGGAACATATGACGGTCGTCCTATGGGCTGTTTGTAAATAAATTAGTAAGTTTTCAAAAACTAAAGATTAGGAAAAAAAATTAGTATTGATTTTCAAATATAGTAATGTTGTATGATAAATAGAAATGGCTGGATATGAAATTATCAATGTTTTGCAATGTTTTGTAATTTGAGTTAGTGGTGGATCCCAAATTCATGATAAAGCTATACATTTAACATACATAAAAGGCAACAGATTAACAGAACGACTATAAAAACTCAAATTAATTGTAGAAGCAACTGACCTTGAAGTAGCATGTTTGAATCACTGTAACATGTTAGTCTCCAATAAGCACGGTCATTGTCATCCAAGAAGACCGGTTCAGTTCTTACAGCATTCGATCTTCGTCTCTCTACGCAGAATGTCGTCAAGAGATAATACAGAGTCAGAGATATCCAACAGCTAACACAAATCCAATATTTTGGCAAAACAAATTCATCATACATACATTATACTAATAGTAATGTGCAACTAAATTTGTTGTTTGAAGATCTTTTTCATATGTAGAGAAGAAATAGAACTGAAACAACCTTCTCTGAGAACTGTGAAGTCTTAGCCATGTTTTACATTCCATAAGAATACTTCATAAAAAATCTTCTGAACACAAATAACTTCTACGTTAGACCCTTAGTAAGAGATAGAAGCAGAGAGTAAACACAGCAATTTAAGTGGCAAATAGCCTAGGCACCAAAAAGTTTCAGTTCAAGTAACCACAATTGTTCAGTGACATACTGCATATCTTTTTTGTCTTGTAATAAGTTGATGCTCATTCAGCTATAAGTGCCTTTACATGGTATCTTTACAAGCTCCTGGTTTTGGTGGATGATTTTGTGGAATGTAGACGTGAATGACATCTACTTTTATTTATCTTTTTGGTCGAGATGACCCTAGCTTTTTCGTTACATGTGAGCTCTATGAGCCAAGAATGTTATACTGTACATTCTGCTGGATATTATGGATATTCTAGATAAAATATATACATTGGACATAATAGTCTGTTTAGTATATTGGTCTACAGGGAGTTATAACAAACAATGATGCATTATAAAAATGATCATACGTCTTGAGTACCAACTATTTGACATTTGTGCATTAGTCTGTTTAGTCATAACTATATCATTTCGAGCTTATGGGAATCAGTTACACACTTTGGCATATATTGTAAAAAAGAAGAAAAGGTAAAGCTTATGGCAAAGGCAAAACTATTTACCCCCTCCCCCTTCCCTACTTAGAACATCACCATTAAAAGAAAAATGGCTGCACTGTTGAAGCAGTAATGGCCTAAAAGTCCTTGGCTTATGCTATTAAGATACTACTGGTTGATACCCATTCCTATCTTATACATTTGATATATTCGTTAATTGTCTATAAAAATCGGACCAGGGTATTTATGATTGTTGCTTGGCGATTGAGAATGAGTTTGAGATTCAAATTGTTGCAATTGGACAAGTGCACATACTGTGGTCAACAGAAGTGACTTTGAATCACTTCACCTCTTTATCACACGATTATCATCGAGTCTCTATTACCAAAGATATTGTGCCAACTACATCATTGTCGTGTCCTAATGAGGAGTGTAGTGCAGTGTGCCAAGCAAAGTGTGCCTTTGTTTCTTGGCCTGCTCACTTAATTTTTTCAAAGACAAAGGTACATTCCTATCAAGGTTATGCAAGTACAAATGTCTTAATTACAAATGTAGCTTTTGCAACTCAATTAATCATATTCTTTTTTGTTTGCTTGTAAGTATAAACAACAGGCAGCAAATGACGTTGTCTCAAAATCACCAGCTTTAGAAACATCAACTACTCAGAAGTATGACATTACTGATGAGGTTCATGCCAAGGTGACCACTGATTTGTTGAGGATTGTGAAGAAATAAGCTATGGTGATGAAAAAGACGCGTGGAAACATCATATTATTGATCCCGGATAGCGTATTTTACAACGAGCAAGAGGTAAGGCTTGATTATGAAGACATGCTGGATTGGTGCTTCCAAAGAGAGATGGGATCAGCTCACATGTCAATTCTCATGAAGTATGTATTTTTGTTTCGAGGGACATGAATTATTTATTTAGTTGACTTTTAATTGTGATTTTTTTTAAAATAATTGAAGATTTCAATAAGTTGTCTCTATGAACTTAATTTTTTTTTGTTATGCTAGGCACTTAAGTGAATCATGTCAGAAAGATGGCATATCTGGGGTGTATGGATTTTGTGATCCTAATTATCTAGCTCCATGGACTCCAACTATAGAAGAAGATCGATGACTTTTTATGTCGTGTTTTCGAGTGCAATGGAAGCAAGAACCTTAATCAACTATCTTTTGAACCTTTCCATGAAAGTAAGTGTGTATGCGTAATATATTGAAATTTGATCTAAATTAGTGTATACGGGTACTTTTTTTTTCCTTTGCTAATAAGTTGCATATAGTCGACATTGGATGTTAGCTGTCATAAGCCCTTGGAACAGAATTTTTTTTTTGGCTTGATCCTAGTGGAGCAGACTATATTCGTGAATTTGCTGAACGAATCATCAATGACTATGTGACCTAATCATAGTCTATTAATATTTTTAGTTATCTTATTATCAATGTCTTCATCTAATTAGGTTGGTGAAAATTTCTTAGAGATATTGTAAAATTTAGCATGGTTCATCGAAAGGACGTCAAGAAATTGAAAAAGAATCATGTAAGGTGGAACAAGATACAAGTTTGTGTAATAATATATCTAAAAATATACTATATGTAATGAAACATTTGAATTCAAATAGCTATGTCATTTGTTGATTTATCTGAACTTTTTCATGACAGTGTCCTCGTCAAGCTCTAGGCTCCAAGGATTGTGGCTATTATGTTTGTCGTTACATGATTGAAACTATCGCAAGTAGACGAATTAATTCCTGATAAGGTAACTTCGTCAGTCATTAACATCTCATACTTTTTTGGGATTGAAAATATTTGTGAAGAACGAGGAGAATGTTATTGTTGCTCATACTAATAAAATACATATTTATACTAATTCTAATTATAATTATCTGAAATTATTTTGTAATACTTTCCAGGGATTCCTGGCACTTATTCCCAAGAGATGATTGACAAGTTAAGAGACATGTGGGTGGATTATTTAAACAATCAAACACAAGATGATGGAGATTGAAGACGAGGGTCAAGTTTGAAGTGTACATATTATTTAGTTATTTTAGAATTTTAGTTTTATTAGCTAGCATTAGATTATAGAAATTTTATTTTAAGACATTATTAAAAGAAATTGATGTTCTGACTAAAATTGATTTTGTATATAAATTAAATGTAGCAAATATTTTTTTGACATGAAGAATAAACCAAGCAAGAATTTATATTTAATAATATTGTTGTGGCTATTTATAAATTGTTATACAAACCTGTCAAAAAAAAAATTGTTTTATTAGAAAAAAAAAAGCGTATATACGAAGAGCCGCAAATACAGGATGATGTATGTATTGTAACATTTTACTAAACCTAAGAAACCGATTGTGGTCAATAAATGGTTCCAAAGGGTAAGGCAAGGAGACCCGCTTTTAATGTTAAATGGTCTCCTAACCTTTTATATATTATATATATACTTATCTAAGAGACTGGTTTTACCTGTCAACTGGTCTACCAAATAAACAAGGAAACTAGGCATTATAACCGGTCTCTTAGCCTAGGACACCTGTGAGATGGAGATGTGTTATAGTCCGGTTTCCTAGGCCTTTTTTGTAGTAGTGGAACTAGTAATTTTTTGCTTGATCATAGGGGTTGTTACAACAACCATGACTTCGCCTGCTGTCCTTGGTGTTATCAGACCAGTTTAGTGGTGTCGGGTATCGCTTGTGAACGTTGGACGTCGGATGTCGGCGTCATATAAAATATGGCCATAACAGTAGCCCCCATTTTCCTAGTTGAAGTGTGCCAGAGATTAGGAAAATAATCTTCATTTTTTACCATAAGTCTATTGTTTTTCTCGAATCTTTTGCTATCGACATGTGGTTGTCGGTTGATGACTTTAGTTCGTCGTTCTGTTTGCTGACGTCTTTGACCTTCATTGATTGTTATCACAGAGTCATTGTCTTACAAGTAAAACTATCTAAACGTCACTTCGAAACGTTATCGTAGTTGGTTCTTTCCTCATCGTATGTTGTTGGTGACATGACCAATTAAGAATCTCATAATGAATACGTAGAACGAAAAATCATGTGTCATTTGACATATCGTAGGGGAAATTAGGCGACATGGCTACTTAAGACGTCGTAGAAAGAATTCTGGCGACATAGCCACTGAAGAAGATGTCGTAGAAAGAATTATGGCGACATGGCCACTTAAGACAATGTCGTAGAAAGAATTCTGGCGATATGGCCATCTAAATTGTTGTGGGAGAAGTATGGCGATGAAGCCGCTTAAGATGTCAAAGCATGAGATTCTGTCGTCAAATCATTCAGAATATCTTAGTATAACGTTAGTCATTCTTTTGTCATCATTAAGTTGCTTTTAATGTCGCCTTATATGTGTAACCTTTCTTTTTCATGATGCAGAGGTTATGTCATAGGTTATACGTCATTAAAAAGCATGTATGCTTGTCGTCGTATGTATCGATGCTTAGTGTGTTTAAACACTGCATGCATTAGCTCAAGATGAATAGCTTAAGTCAACAAATGAAATAAGTATAGGCGCATTTGTGGAAACACAATGTTAAACTCCAAAGGTGTTATTAGATGCTTTAGTTAATTTGGGTGTAAATACCTTTGCATGTCGGTATGTCATCATAGCAAACCATGTCATCTAATGTCACTTAGCTAATGCATTATCCATTATTATGAAACTCCATTTATATTGAAACACAAATGTCAGGACATATAAAATTCCACCATCGAAATATATAATACGTGTCTAAGTACGTCTATGCATGTCTATGTGTGCTATTAAGGAGTCATGTGTAAATACTGCAAGTGATTATGAACATATTTATATTTTTACCTCATGATGTAATGTTTAAACATAATAAAAGAACTGATCATTAGTGTGTATGCCGATATCTGACGTTAAACTATATGTATTTAGTAGATGCATGTGAGACAAAAAAAATGAGTACCTTTATTATGTCGTCATAGCTAGTAGATCATGTGAACTAATGTCATGTGATGATATTGACTCGATGCGTGTTCCATACTTTGGAAACCCTATGTGTTCCACGTTTGTGAGATCATTGTTGGTCCGTATGTCATTTTGGTGCTTAGTGACTATCATCGCGCCCTCTGGTGACAGACATTTTATCGTGTATAGATACGTGTCGTGTCATCTTTTGACTAGCGTCGTGTCGTCTGAACGACATTTTATCGTGTATAGATACATGTCGCGTCGTCTTTTGACTAGTGTCGTGTCGTCGATCTAGTGACAGGCGTCACGTCATTTTGACACAAGCATCACGTCATCATTGTGTTGTCGATCATTAATTATGCAAAAGAAAAGATACAACAGCGAATGTTCTTGTGATAACCAAGTTAGTAGTGCTTGTAAAGACCAATATAAACATGTGTAACAGATAGGAAACACAATAAAGTGTTCAAATGTTAGCAACACGTAATTCATAGAGGTCAATGATACGAATAAGAATTGCATAAATAGATTAGAAATTGCATAACTGACGTCATGAGTTTTAGCAACGTCAGTGATTGGTCATGGAACACCAATGACTTCTTCTCGTTGTTGCCCCTCAAGTGTTGACTCTGTGTTGTCGTCCCCTAAAACTTGTAAGATTTACGATTCTTTGTCATTCGTCCTCATCTCAGATATAGTCTCGATTGCCTTTAACATAGTCATTTGTCTACTACTTTTGACGTTGACGACGAACGCTGGTTTTGTGATGAATGCCTTATATAGTGTCAAACAACTGATGTTTGGCGTTTGAAGTCAATGGACAAGGGTACTTCTCAAGAATCAGAATTTTGTCAATGTCATTGCTACACGATTGATCTACAAAACTAGTCGTACATGCAATAGCTCTTTGGAGGTGTAAGTAAAAAGTATTTTCATACGTATGATAGTAATAATAAATGTATTATAAACAAGAGGTAGTCAAGACTGTCGAAACATATATAAGAGACGATGAGAATCAGGGTGTAAACAATAGAGATGAATAATTGCAAAGGATATATTGAGACAAATGAAATCAACTATGAAGAAGGAATGAATTACTTCAAGGTTGAGTGACTTTAGCATCGAGTACTTGTTGATGATGTTATGATACCCGTATGGATCATCACACTGTAAGGTGTAGGTGTCAGGTTCATTCATCAATTGATTCTTGTCATCACTTTCGTGACCGTAGCGTCGTTGTCATTGTGTCAAACGGTTTTCAATCTACATTTTTACGTAAGCTTTGAATGTCTTATTGTTTATGAAAATTATAAACGTTTCAAGCAATCTTGGTGATGGGATTAAGTCCTGCAGTTGATGTTAGTTCAAGCAAATAATAGTAACATCTTCGTCACTTTCTGAAACAGAAGTGTTGTCATTGAGCTAATAAATAAAACAAGAGTAAATGCTAGTGTAATTACGTTATAGTCAAGTGTGATGGATAATTTATGTACTAAGTCTTCAGCCCATTCATCTGAATTATAGCATAGAAAACAAAATTTTGAAAGACTTTTGTAGCATACCTATGTGGCATCGACAATGATCACAAGTTACAACTTACTTGACGACATTAATGGTCCAAGACATTTCAATGTCAAATTTTTTCATGCTAGTATCAACCCCCAACGTGTTCTCCATTTGATTCTTTTTAGACGTCTTTCATGTCATTATGACATCGAAAGTTTCTAGCATTTTAATGTACTTTGAGATCCTAGACTTCTTGAGTGATAGTGTGTAATCATAGTTGATGACGAGCCCCCATGGCGCTTATGTCTTTGACCAGCATTATACCTTGAACTCAAATTCTATAAGCATAATTACTAATCGCTTTCAAAGTCATGACAAAAATATCCACTAGTGGAAAAAAACCTTATATGTCACTTAGTAACAGATGTGGTTTTTGTAAAACCGCATCCTAAAATCAACATTGAAAATGGGAGTACAATCTGATGCGGTCCTCTTGTGGACCGCATCAGATTAAATAAACCAATGCGGTTTTTTGAAAATTTAATGTTGTTCGGTGGACCGTATCAGATTTTTGTTATTTTTTCGCTCAGCCCAGCATGCTGAATTATGGCCCACGCTGAATTATGACCAAGCACGAAATGGCCCAGCCTCCTAACACTAACTCTCCTCCTCACTCCTAACCCTAACACTCTCCTCTCTCCCATACCCACTCTCTCTCCTCCCTCATAACTATCAAACCCTAATCTCCCTCCTCTCCCCCCTCTCTCTCTCCATTCTATTCTTCCCTCACACCACGCCGTCATCAGACCTTTCCTCCTCTCTCCTCTTTCCTCTCTACTATCATGCATCCCTAAGTATCACACAACACCTTACCTCTCTCTCTCCTCTCTACTCCTTCACAAAACGAAGAACGATGAATGAAGAAATATCAGAAAATGAAGAACGAAGAACGAAGAACGAAGAAATGAAGAGCGAAAATGGGGAATGAAGAAACGAAGAACGAAATGAAGAGCGAAACGAAGAAATGAAGTGACGAAGAATCGAAGAACGAAATTGGTTCATTTGAGTTTTGATGGGATTTAGTTTTTGGATCTGCTTGTAGCTGTTGTTGTTTTTCTACGTTTTCTCTTTTTTTTTTCTACCATATTTTTTCTTTTTTTTATAAGAATTGTTCGTTTTTTCTTTTTCTTTTTTTTAACCACATTTCTTCATGTTTTCGTTTTTTTTACCATATTTTTTCGTTTTATTTGGGATTTAATTTTTGGATCAGGTTTTGGATGTAGGCTTTTATTTGGGTTTTTTGGGCTGCCATTTTCATTTCGATTTTTTTTTGCTTCCATTTTCTTTTAATTTTTGGGTTTTTATTTTTCTCTTTTTTCGTTTTCAGACTCTTAATTTTCGTTTTATTTTGGTTTTTGTTTGCTGTTGGTTTAGGATTTGTATTGTAATTTTCTGTACATATATTAATTCTGTATATATGTTAATTTTTTATTTTTCTATATTTGTATAATTTTCTGTATTTATGTTGATATGTTGTTTCTATGTCGATTTTCTATTTCTATTGTTTCTATGTATAATTTTCTATATTCATGTAATTCCTCTGTATTTTTTTTAATTATCATACATATATTGTTGTAATTAATTGTATATATATATTGTTGTAATTATTGTGGTATAAGTTGAGTTTTTCGTGTGATAATCATACTATATTATTATAGATTGAATATAGTTGGATTGTTAAATATGATTTTCTTTTTTTTTCTTTTTTTTTGGATATTCAAATGTTCAATTTGGCAGGATTTGTGCCTTTGTGGATCTAATATAGCTGGATGGGTGTTAGTGTTTTATTTTAATACCGCAAGTGTACGGTGTCGTAGCACATACGGGTCGAACTCAGGGAGGTGCAAGATTAACCACTTCTTGATTTTATAATATAAAATAGTTACGCAATCCATAACTGATCAGGGATAATCTATAAACTAAAGGCTAAACTAATGACAGAATATGACAAACTATGTGAATATGATAATTAAAGCACTAAGATTAAGCATCACCACTAATATGAATTGATCAAACCATAACTCACATCCTACTTATTCGACTATAGCTTAGCCCAGATTGACATTCCCTCATGATTCAGTAATAAAGCACAGTTCGAACTGAAACTAAATACTCGGTCATTCCTCAATACCTAGAGCTCACTTTCGTGATAGCAAAAGGCCTAACTAACATGCATGTCTCCTATTTTCATGGCTTACACACATAATTAGAAGCATTAAGAACCAATATCAAATAATTCCCAATTCTAGTTCTCACCTATTTTCATGGGAGAATTCAAATCAATAACAAGATTATCTAAATTAAGACCCCACTTTCATTGATGAACTCAATTAATAAAATAACAATTTAGCATCGAGCAAATATTCCTAATTTTAACTCCAACTTTCGTTGATAATATAAAACTAGGGCTAAATCAAGATGCACAATTGACAATAATAACAATCTTGTCAAACCCTAAACATATAATTCAATAACATGGGAATTAGAGAAGAATTTACATGATCAATCCATACTAGGGCTCAACTCAATCTTAGATAAAAAACTACTCACTAATCATGGCAAAAAGAATAAACATAATAGAAAACATAATTAAAATAATAATAAAGAGAAGATGAGAGAATAAAACTTGATTGAATTGAAGATGAATATGAAAGCTTGAATCTTGAATCTCCAAAGTAGCAGTAGGAAATAAACTATGGCATAAAACTAGAGAGAAAACTAGAGAGGAAAAAAAACATGATATTGAAAAGTGAGTAATAGATGTCCTATTCTAATTAGAAAACCTCTAATATAGAGTTCTAACTCCTAAAACAAGTAGGGAACCAAATTACGAGATAAGGAAGCCAAATAAATCATTAAATGGTCGAAACCATTAAAATCGCGTGCGCGTAAGAAGTTTCTGGTGGACTGTGCCAACTTTCGAAGCCCATATCTCTCAAAATACAACTCGCCTTGGGCCACAGGACCTATCATTGGAAAGCCTACTTTCCAATGCCTTTGGAATCAGCCCAATATCAACATCTAGTAAGAAGTTATGGATGAAAGAGTGAACATGACTTGATTTCCATAATTCTATCAATGAGTTCCAACTGCAATTTAGCTGCAATTTGCACTCAAATACATCCAAAATGATCCATATCAAGGTAGCTTGCTTCCAATTGTTCCCAAGTAGTCAAGCTTTTTCCAATGATACTCCAATTAGGTTCTCGACACCTAAAATTCATCAAAGAATACAAAAAACGCACAAGAGGAGTAATATTTTGCTAATTAAGTAATATCATGCAATTATGAACTGCAATGCATCTGAATGCCCCTAGAATGCAACATAAATGGAACTAAAAACCTATATAAAAATATGACACATCAAACTCTCCCAAGCTAAACCATTGCTTGTCCTTAAGCAATTAGACATAGACATCGGAAAAGGAATACAAGCTACAATATAGGACTACGATAGGGCCAAGCACACAACCAAGAACACAAGAGATACAATTACTACAAGGACCAAGCATCGAAACATTCTCAAGCAAAACCGCATAGCACGTCATGCAATGTAATCAACTCTCCTAGCATACCACATACCATCTCCCCCAAGCTAAACTTAACCAAACGTGAGTGACCTCACTTTAGTCATGTGCACTTGTACTCTCATGTGTTTATGGCATAATCAATATCACTCAACCTAAACCATGTTGACTCAAATGAAGCATTTTGTACACCACGTAATCTTCACTCATTATTTTTGGTGTTGTTTACATTAAAATGATATTTTCTATTAAAATAAAATAATTTATTACTAAAAACTATTTTTTTAAAGTGTATAATTATTTATATTGTGTTATGTTGTTGTGATTATTAATTTAAAGTGTATATAATGTGCGTATTTATTTTATCATATAGTTAGTAATTCGATAAATTTAAGTAGCGTGTGATTTAGTTTTTAAGTGTTGTATATAATATGGGTCGACCAACATAAAGAATTGTTTTGCAAACCATATCCTTCTTATGTTGTCCAAAATTTAGAGGAGAAGTATTAAGCATAGTATTAGCATCTTCTATCTATCCTCTTTGTAACCAACAAAAGGTGAAGAGCCATCCCCCATTAACCCATCTTAATGCAATTAAACCTTTGCTTTATGATATGAACCATCACATTATTTTTGCTGCACACTCCCTTCACGCCAGCCTTACAAAGAAAAAATAAAAAGTCCTTCTCCCTTCTCGCATTTTCGACCATTTCTGCACACTCATCTTGTTTGCCCCATATCTCCTTCGTCTCTTATCGGAATTGGACGTGTGAGTAGTCGAAATTCATCTACTCGGAGAGATCTTGCTCGTTGTGCCATTCGTTTTTGAAGATACTGGAAGAATTGGGCGCAGTTTTCTGTTTCAATCAGACGGGTCACCCAGTTTTGTTTTCCTGTCGCACCTTCACTCGCTGAAGATCTAACCGTTGGATCGCCCTGAAATTGGGACAGCATATTTAGGACATCTGGGCCTTCATTATGACCGGAGCGATTTTAAATCAGAGCTACATATTGACGGGAATCCAGATCAGAACAGAACAGTACATAATGAAAATGCAAGCAATTGGAGGTCTTCAAAGGTAACTAACGGCGAACCTAGTGCGATTAGAATTCGTTTAGGAATTATTTAGCTCTTAATATCTAAGTTGTGTTGATTTTTATGTTAAGATTTGTGGGTTGCTAAAGTTTCATATTATTGATGTTATACTTGTTATACTTAAATGTTTATTAGTGATAGTTATGTGGAAGGAAACTAATTCTACTATTTTGTTATCCTTGCTAGAGTTTAATGGTTAGAATTTTTGTTTTATTATATCTTTATGGTTTACATATTGGTTAGTAGACATTGTAAATCATGTTGTTATACGCCTATTATGTTGGTTTGCTTAAGTATGATCAAAATGATTATAATATGAGAGTATGAATATCTGTTGCCTGCCGGTGTAAGTCACTTGAGGAAGATTCATGTCCATGGCTTGTTATCTGTTGTTATTATCTGCCACAAACTTAAGAGTGATGCTTCTTCCGTATTAGCATGGTAGTGTGGCAAGCTTATGGTTTTTATTTACATCTTAGTAGTTATGGTGTTGTAAGATGTTGGGTTGTTTGAATGATTAGATATGATTCAAGTATACTGGTGTATCAGATGTATAAGATTTTGGTGTTATAGTTATGTATACTTATGTGTCAATGTATGCAGGTATGATGATTTACTCTTATTGCTATATGCATGCTTACATGAGCTTATTATTTTTTTATTATTATTATTGACATATATTTATATTATGAGTGTTTTAATTATTTTATGATGGTTTGGTTGTTTGTATGATTTTGGGATTATAATAATATTGTAGTTTTATAAATCAATATCTAAGTTGTCGACATTACAGTACTCGAGGGAGAATAATACTGTCTTTAGTACCGTTTCGCCAAGAGTTATGTATTAGGGGTATTATGACTAACATTGTAAATAACCTTGTACCCAAACTCATACAACGAGAGTGTAGTAGTTGGAGTATCTGTTTATACTGTGTTTTTGGTGTATATTTATGTTTGAAGAAAGATTTATTCTTTTCAGTTGGGTGAAATGATTTTTATTATTATTATATTACTATTACTTTGAGAAGAATAAATATTATTGAATTGAGACTCTTGGATTGCGATCCTAGTTTCTGCTGATTTTAGGTGTAAGGCCTGAAGGGCATCCTTATTATTTATATTTGATAAATAAATTATTGTATTTATTAAATGTGGAAATATTTTATTGAGATTAAGATATCCGGTGGGATAGATGTAGTCCCCGGTGAAGAACATGCCAACCACCTAGGTTGCGATTTAGGGGTATTACCTGGGTTAATTGTTATCGTCCGAGAGGTTGGGAAGTACTGAGCTGGGTACTATCCTGCATCGGGAGTTTGGCCATTCTTAGACACAGGCAGTAGGGAACGTAAGCCCATAGGCTGTCTGGAGATTTCGATCTGACAAACCTTAGGAAGTGGGTTGCGATCCACTGACGTTCTGCTCTTTCTCAAAAGTTATTTATATTATTTTATTATATTATTATGGAGGCTCATATTATTGATCTTGTATGCTTATATTACGTTTACTATTCATGATTTACCTTATTATAGCATGTTAAACTGTCAGCTGTCATTTTGTTGTTATTTGTTTCAGTTGATATTATTTTATGTTGATTGAAACTTATTTATTAATGCTTGATAATTCCTATATGGATCCTAATTGAGCTGGGAGAGCTGTTAGTTACTCCCCATTGATTGTGGATGTTTGTTGTATATTTTTGCAGGATTTGCTAATGAGAATCTTATTTGGTTTTGGGCTCGGGTTGAGTTGTGAGCATTAAAATATTAGATGTTTTAGGCCTAGACTTTTATATTAATTTAAGAGTTAGTTTTTCTTTTGGTTATCAATTTAATTTTTTTGTACTATTTATTTATGTTGGTTTTATCACTTAGATAATTAAACACATTCTTGTAGTACTGACATTCCCAGAAGACGGTGTTTCCGTCATCGTCCTATACTACTATTATTATAATTTCTTTCTTTTTCGCTTTGAAATTCTGGGGTGTTACACATTTACTCTTTACTTTGACTATCAACTCACTTTTCACTCGAAATTACAACGCAAAAATATCATGACTTTCAAGGGTTGTAATGGGGCTGAGGTTATGGGTAGGAAATATATTTGGAAACGTGGTGTTAAAAGCCAACTAGTGGAGAAAACAACATTTTAACATCTATGGCCATTAGATGCAAACGTCACAAAAACTTCTACTAGATGTTCAACATCACATTCCATTAAATAAACATAGTACCCATCTTTATCAACCCCAACCAATTTCATTGACCTCTTATTCGATCCTTTCATTTTTTCATATTTTCAGAATCATTTTTCACAACTTCTTCATCATTCTTTTCATTTTGCACTTTCATAATATTTCAAGCAACTTTCTTTCAACATATTTCCTTCCAATAATTACCAAAAAACACACAAACTCAAGCTCAAAACATAATCTTTGATGCTACTCCACTTAGCAAGGCTTAGGTAGATAAATCATAAAAGGCTTAAGGCTTGTAATGTAGGTATTAGTTCCTAACAAAGTCAGGAAAGGCTCAGCAGGGCTAGAGAAAGGATAATATATATGAAAGGAAAATATCTCTGGAAGTTCAGAACACTGAAAAGAACACCTCAATCATATCCTAATACTTATAAAGTCAAGTGTCAAAGAGTATCAAGTCAAAGTCAAGATTCATGCAACAAATGAGGAACTAATCACACATGAAAGAACATAACTGACACAGATACGTCAGTTTATAAGCACAAAATCTCACATCGGTTAAGGTGTCTAAACAATAAGGTTAAATCAAGCCAGAGAGAGATCAACCAATCTTACCACAAGCAATCAATTGCGATACAATCATGCTATGAAGAATCATGAATGAGATAGATTACGCTTAAGACTGTAGTAAGGATATCATCAAGGTTCTCAAATAGTGCTAGCGATAGTCCTATAAATGCAACTAAGATGAGATGAAATCTAATATGTTGATGCAACTAAGAAAGCAGTACAATTTGTTTTGGTTACACGTAAAGTCCCACTCCTAATGAGCAGTACAAACCGTGTAACAATCCTAAGAAAGCAATCAAACCTACACTAAAAAGCAGTAGATGATAGAATATTCCTCCCCCAAGCTAAAATTTGCAGTGTCCTCACTGCAAGAAATAGATTAGAAAAGGAACATAATTAAACCACATCGATCACCGAATCAACGAACAATCCCACAGACACACCAAACCACTGCTATTGCCGCACACAAATCAAACAACCAAAAAAAAAATTAAATCAATGGTGTCATGAAAACGTAACAAGTATAACGATACAAATAGGATCCAAGCAGAAACTGAACGAAAAATTCAGAATATCAACAAGATAGAATAAAGAAGCTTATTACCCAGTTTAATGGGAAAAGGGTCGTATAAGCTCAAAAGTGATGTCGCAATGCTTCTTGAAAACTAACTTGAACCAAGTTGTAGCCGACTTGCACGAATCCTCAAACAACCATCAATTTTTTTTAAAAAAAGGAAAAATAAATTAGGTGGAAGAAAAAAGTTAAGAATAAAAAAAACTAACTACAAATTAAGGAAAAGAAAAAGAAAAAGAAAGAAGAGAAAAAATCAGAAAATAGAAGGAAAACGGAGAGGGAAGAACAAGGGAGGGGGTGGCGTTGCTATTGTGTGCGGAGTGGTGGACTCGGAGCGAATCAATGCAGGGGAGGCGGAATTCGGTGGTGGTCCGCCGGTGTTGGATGTTTTGGTGACCAGCGGGGTTGAAACACGTCGTGCAGGTGGGGTGAAAAGGTAGGAAGAGGCGGCTAGGTTGCTGTGGGCAACGGCGGTCGGCAAGACAGGGGGTGGACGAAAGGGATGCGGTGGCGGAGGTACGAAACTGATGGTGGAGAGAAAAAATGTGGAAACAGGGGAGGGAGACAGATGGTGGCAGAGGTGCTGTGGTGCGCTGGCGCGGTCGTCCTCGTCGTGGTGAGGACGGAATCCGGCGCTGGTGTAGCAGGCAGTAGAAGTTGATGGTGTAGATTAGCACGCGACGAAGGTCGTTTGCAGGTGGGGCTTTAATGGCGATAGGCGTGGTGGTGGCGCTGGGTTGGTCGAATAATGAATGGACGGAGCAGGTGGCGGTAATTGGCAAGAGTGGAGCTGCGTCGCAAAATATGAGGATGATGATGCACAGATTTAGCAGTGACGACTAACGATGAAAAGTGTACTTCTTTGAATCTGCAAAAACGCGGGTCGTGTTCCATGCTGCGATTCGCGGTATATACCGTGTGTCACGTTTTTGCCGGGAGTCGCGGTAAGCTCTCGGCGTTTCTAACGCGAGATGAGCCATTTTACCGCGACTCGTGTTTTTGGAGATCTTCTTCCAACTTCATTTTCTACGAACATTTTTTTTTCTTTTTGTAAACCTATAAACACACACAAAAACACACAAAAATATCAATATCACCCAAAAAGGAAAAATCAAATAAAATGAAAAGAAAAATATGTGTAAACTCGAGTTGCTTCTCGCAAAGCGCTCTTTTAAAGTCAATGAGCTTGACTCCCTTAAGATCATGTGGCATTTGGTTGAAGAGATACCGCATCACCTCTGAAAATCCAGTGGGGTGAGTCAACATCTCTACCCTTCATAGGTGACGCATTTGCCCACCTGTCAACAACATGGATGCGGCGAACAAGTATCTCCCAAAGAAGGAACATGCATAGCTTTATGGAGTTCAAATTCCGCCTTGTTTTTACCCACGTTGAGAGATAACTTACCATGCTTCACATCAATCAAAGCTCCATCAGTAGAAAGACATGGTCTACCTAGTATAATTGGGGTGTGCACATCTTCTGGCATCTCCATAACAAAGAAATCGCATGGAATAGTTAACTTGCCAACTTGGAGGGGTACATCCTCTAAAACACCCAAAGGATATCGTATAGATCGGTCTGCTAATTTCAGGGAGACACGAGTAGGGCGAAGATCACCAAAATTGAGCTTTTTGAAGATAGCATTAGGCATGAGACTTACGCTGGCTCCAAGATCACAAAGTGCCCTTTGAATAGTTACATCTCCAATGGAACATGGAATGGTGAAGCTTCCAGGATCATTAAGCTTTTGAGGGAGTGTATTAAGAAGGATGGCACTACACTCGGAGAGCTTCACTGTAGTAGCTTCACAAATCTTCTTCTTCTTATCCAAAAGTTGCTTCAAGGACTTAGCGTAGGTAGGGATTTCCCAAATGGCCTCAAGGAACGGGATTTTAAGATGAACATCTTTCAATAACTCAAGAAACTTCCTGTACTTCTTCGCTATTCTAGCCTTTGCCAATCAATGGGGGAAAGGAGGAGGCTTTGATGGAGCTTTCTCAACCTCTTTAGTAATGTTGTCTTTATCAACCTTGGGTGATGTCACAATAGGCTTCATTGGTTCCTCTAACGTCTTTCCACACCGCAAAGTGATTGCACTTACATTGTGATGATTCTTAGGATTAGGTTCCCGCTGCCCTGGAAATTGGGGAGGTGCCTTCTGAAGTTGGGCTACCTGTTGAGTCACATGTGACATTTGTTGGGCTAGCTGTGCAATCTGGGTGTCAACTATCTTGTTGTGAGCATCAATACTATCAAACTTCTTATTCGTTTCCTTAGAGATTTCTAAGAGTTTCTAACAAGGAATCGGTATATGACTTTTAAGGAGGTTGTTGAGAGGGTGGACCTTGTTGTCTCTGCTGAAACCCAGAGGGATTGGAATTATGTGGTGCTTGAGGTTGATTGTTGCTCCAAGAGAAGTTCTCATGATTCCTCCAACCAGGATTGGAAGTATTCGAGTAAGGATCATTTCTAGGTCTAACATCACCCTACACAGCTTTGGCTTGCTCTTGTTCCACAATACTCATATCGAGAGATATGGAATTTACATTGTTCGCTTGTAAAGCATTCATCTCGGCATTAGCACCAACTGATATATTCTTGATTTGTTGAGACAAAGCATCAACCTTACTAGAGAGTGAAGTTATTGCATCGACCTCATACTTGTCGCCCTTCTTAGATGTAGATCGTTCACTAGACCAATGGTAGCTATTGGCGGCCATTTCCTCGAGCAATGCCTTGGCTTGAGCAGCTGTCTTACCCATGAGAGCACCCCCTGCTGCAGCATCAATAGAAATTCGAACCTCATGAGCCAACCCATTATAGAATGTCTGGATAAGGAGCCATATTGGAATCTCATGATGAGGACACTGTCTTTGTAAATCCTTGTACCTTTCTCAAGCTTCATAGAGTGATTCACCATCCAATTGAGTAAAGGATGTGATGGCATTACGCAGCTTGGTAGTCTTTCCTGGAGGAAAGTACTTCTGACAGAAAGCAGTGGCTAATTCATTCCAATTTGTGAACTTGTTCGCTTCATGACTCTTCAACCATTCTTTTGCTCCGTCCCGCAAGGAGTAGGGGAATAGGCGGATGCGAAGAGCTTCATCGGAAGCCCCATTTTTTTTCACAGTGTCACATTTCTCAAGAAAAGAATTGATATGTTCATTGGGATTCTCCATAAGGCTGCCACTAAACTGATCTTGGTGAATGAAGTGGATCGGTTGGATTTTGATCTCAAAGTTGTTGGCCTCTACAGCATGCCTGGCAATGCTAGATGTGGATGTGAGATCTGGCATATTATACTCTCGAAGAGAACGAGCCATTGGTTCTCTCTGAATATTTTCCTGGTCCCTTCTTCTTCTCTCAGCGTTAAGTCTCCTAGCTGTGGCTTCTATCTCTGGATCAAAGACCACGTGATCTACAGATCGCGATCCCCTGCGCATTTGGATACAAAAACTAGTGAAGAAATGAACAAGAACAAAGTAACAGGTGTAATATATTAAAACTAATCAAAATAATTCTAATCCGTAGCCTCCCCGGAACGGCGCCAAAAACTTGTTAGTGCTTTATTTTAATACCACAAGTGTACGGTATCGTAGCACATAAGGTTCGAACTCAGGGAGGTGCAAGATTAACTACTACTTGATTTTAGATTATAAAATAGTTGCACAATCCATAAATGATCACGAATAATCTATAAACTAAAGGCTAAACTAATGACAAAATATGACAAACTATGTGAATATGATAATTAAAGCATTAAGATTAAGCATCACCACTAATATGAATTGTTTAAACCATAACTCACATCCTAGTTATTCGACTATAGCTTAGGCGAGATTGACATTCCCTTATGACTCAGTAATAAAGCACAGTTGCGAACCAAAACTAAATACTCGGTCATTCCTCAATACCTAGAGCTCACTTTCGTGATAGCAAAAGGCCTAACTAACATACATGTCTCCTATTTTCATGGATTACACACATAATTAGAAGCATTAAGAACCAATATCAAATAATTCCCAATTCTAGTTCTCACCTATTTTTATGGGAGAATTCAAATCAATAACAAGATTATCTAAATTAAGACCCAACTTTCCTTGATGAACTCAATTAATAAAATAGCAATTTAGCATCGAACAAATATTCCTAATTTTAACTTCAACTTTCGTTGATAATATAAAACTAGGGCTAAATCAAGATGCACAATTGACAATAACAACAATCTTGTCAAACCCTAAACATATAATCTAACATGGGAATTAGAGAAGAATTTACATAATCAATCCATACTAGGGCCCAACTCAATCTTAGATAAAAAAAACTACTCAATAATCATGGCAAAAAGAACAATAAACATAATAGAAAACATAATTAAAATAGTAATAATAAAGAGAAGATGAGAGAATAAAACTTGATTGAATTGAAGATGAATATGAAAGCTTGAATTTTGAATCTCCAAAGTAGCAGTAGAAAATAAACTAGGGCATAAAACTAGAGAGAAAACTAGACAGGAAAAATAACGTGATATTGAAAAGTGAGTAATAGATGTCCTATTCTAATTAGAAAACCTCTAATATAGAGTTCTAACTCCTAAAACTAGTAGGGAACCAAATTACAAGATAAAGAAGCCAAATAAATCATTAAATGGTCGAAATCATTAAAATCGCGTGCCCGTAAGAAGTTTCTGGCGGACTGGGCCAACTTCTGAAGCCCATATCTCTCAAAATACAACTCGCCTTGGGCCATATGACCTATCATTGGAAAGCTCTTCAAGCCTACTTTCCAATTCCATTAGAATCAGCCCAATATCAGAATCTAGTCAGAAGTTATGAATGAAAGAGTGAACATGACTCGATTTGCATAATTCTATCAATGAATTCCAACTCCAATTTAGCTCCATTTTGCACTCAAATACATCCAAAATGATCCTTATAAAGGTAGCTTGCTTCCAATTGTTCCTAAGTACTCAAGTTTTTCCAATGATACTCCAATTATGTTCTCGATACCTAAAATTCATCAAAGAATACCAAAAACGTACAAGAGGAGTAATATTTCGCTAATTAAGTAATATCATGCAATTATGAACTATAATGCACCTAAATGCTCCTATAATGCAACCTAAATTCAACTAAAACCTATATAAAAATATGACACATCAATGGGAGGATATACTTGGCTGGATTTGTAAATGTTCAATTTGGCTGGATTTGTGCCTCTAGCCTCTAGAGAGTACACAAAAAAGTACTTTATACAAAGCACAGTTCTGTGCTTTTATAAGTGCTCTTTTTTTACCCTCACAATTACCTATCTGATGCGGTCATTGTACAGAAACGCATAGTTTTTGGACTTACTGATGCGGTTCTTACGGAAAACTGCACCAGTTAACATAAGTAACTGATGCGGTTTTTCTTAAGAACCGCATCAGTAAATCATTTACTGATCTGGTTTTGGATTTACTGATCCGATTAAAAACCGGATAAGTAAATAATTTGGATCTGCTGCGATCCCATCTGATGCGAACCAAAACGGCATCAGTAAGCTCGGTTTTGACTGCATCAGATGGGCTTTTTTCCACTAGTGATCATTACTTACAATCTGAAAGTCACAACAATTAAATCATACTATCATGTCCCCCTGTGGCAACTTTAGGACAAAGCAGAGGTTTTCACATCGATCGTAGTTTTGGACTTAAGCTAGCCACAAAATTAGATAACGCTTGTGACTTTAAGATAAGCCTTTGGTAATAACTGGTAGTTAGAAGTTAGATGATATAATTTGTTCTTCGTTCGTCTGGACAAATTTTCGTTAACTCAAGACGCACTAATTATAGCAGGTAGTCATAATCGAATCCATATCAAAGCTAATATAAGTAGTCTTAAGAGAAATATCTGGTCATCGCGCCAAGTAGAAAACTTACTTATGCATCACATGGCTGACGACCATTACTAAGAAGATGTCTTTGGTGCAAGATTGGCATTAAGATGACGTCATGAAATGATGAACGACAGTAAGGCGACATTGATGTTCGCATACGCCATGATCATGTTAGTTAATCGTGGCACCAATTAACCTGCTGTCATCACTCTAAACAATAATTTTGTACTTAGGCATGACATCTTTAGTAAATCAAAAATACTAATGACCTGTAAAAAGATTTGAATAACGCAAGCAATGTTAGTCCATAATAAAGATGCAAATTAAAGTGTTTCGACTAGTGTGTGCACAAGCATCACGGTTAGTCGATAAATGATAGTAAACAAGATAAGTGATGCGAATCATAAGCTTTTACGTTAAAAAAATGGCGATGAAAAGATAAGACTATCGAGGTGACAAAGATAATGAATTAATAATGAAACTAAAAGGTAAAACTTTAAGGCAACAAGATATTGATGGAAATAAAATGTAAAGCGTTAAGGTAAGATACATATCGATAAGGATCATATTAATAACAACGAATAGAGACTAGCTAGAAGAGACAATAAATTAAAACTTTAATCTAAATAACAAGGATCATCATCATACTAATATAAATTAAAAATAAGAGTAATATGGCATACCTCAATGGTTTTGATGACTGTTGTTGTTTATGACATGCTTAATATAAACGTCATTTACAATAAAAAAAATTACCTTGGGAAGACGTCGAAATTTAAACTAATCCCTTAATGTCGTATTGCTTAATATTAGAAAAAGCATTAGTAATCAAAGTATTAACTATCGAAAACTGATATGATTATCAAAACATTAAATATCAAAGCATGCATTGAAGATTAATAATAATAATGATGAACAAAGTATTAAATTTATAACAAGCAAATTATAATTTATTGTCCCCCTGTGGCAACTTCACGAAAAAAATATGAATATTATGAAATGAAGTTAGCCACAAAATATAATGTTACCTTTAATTTGTTGTTTTTCATAACATCACAATCACTTAACATTACGATCTTCGCCTATAACTTTACTTTCTCTAAAAATGCACTTGGTACATAATAGGTTAGTCATCACAATATATAGATTTCAATATATCTAAGTACTTCATATGCATATGATAACACACGTAAAATCAGCTTTTTTTACTCCTAGAAAAGAATGAACTGTAACTAAATTACAAGAATACTTAGTGGAAACCAATTTGTCAAAATTAAAGTCAAAGGTTCTTATCCTTCATTTGTTATAGCTTGAATCAATAATTATGGAAAGTTTCATCCACGTTGAAAAATGAATATAATAAGTAATACTTACTTTCACTTAAAAAGATTTTGAATATTATGTTGCAACAGGGGCGGACCCACGTGGGGTCCTGGGTGGCACGTGCCCCACCATTAATTTTAAAAAAAAAGTAAAAAAAAAAAGATTCAGTCAGTCTTCAGGACTACCGTACCCGTGTACTACAACTACTCGGTTTCACAAATCCCGCTCCTCCTCAAAATAATATTTTAACCTGCCATCCTGCAAAATATTAGACTGAAAAAGTAAACCTAAAAAAAATATGACGCATAGGCATAGTCTGTTAGTCCATTTATATTCTTTCTATCAGAACCTGTGTAAGATCAATATCACAACCAATGAAGTCTGCGAGTTTCATGAAGTCAGTGTTGCTACCACTTTCTTTCCAATATGTTCGGGAGCCCTCGAAAGGCGCCCGAACGTTTCTGAATCAGCTAGTAAGAATGAACTTCCTTTTAAGGGTAAAAGTGAGTAGTTCGTATGTGATTATGAATTTAGCGTATGAATCTTTTCCCAAGCGAGCCCTCAAAAGGGAAAGCTGCGGAGACGACAGACTCACCAGTCAAGCAAATCGTTAAGGCTGACTACAGCAGACCGGGGGTTCAAATTCCTCTTTTCTTGTTTCAATTTTCGGGAGTGGTTTTTTTTTAAATCCAAGTTTGACTCTTCTTAGATCCTTAGTGCCCCTATGCCAGAGACCAATTGCCAGAGATTGGCTAGCATGAGGGCCCTTACTTTTTCCAGAATTAGAGTTCGACCACAGCTGCGCTCGTCTCAGCTGCTCGTGAATTAAGGAATGCGCCAATTCAGGAATTTCTGGAACAAAAACGAGCGTTGGCGGCCCCTCTAGTGCTAATATACGACCCACCCCGTCTAAAGAGCACCCTCTTCATTAAGTCTTTCATCAAATTCGGATTATGATATAGCAGAATCTTCATAAGCGGAAACTTAAAGATATAAACTGAGTGCCATTTGATAAGTAACTGAGAACAAGGGGGGAGGATATGGAAAGGATGAAGTAATGAAAGTCCCAAGTTCTTTTACTCATTTCAGAAAGTCTGTTCTGCGCGGTTGGTTCTTAACCAATGATCCGGAAAGCATGGGAGTTTTATCGTAAGACCGAAACTCAAAGGAATTGACGGGGGCCTGCACAAGCGGTGGAGCATGTGGTTTAATTCGATACAACGCGCAAAACCTTACCAGCCCTTCGGGATTTCCGCATCCGGAAGTCTCGCACGCATGTTGTTCCCAAGAACTAGCAAAATCGAAATAGCAAAATTCTTGGGTCATCTTAATGGGCTCAGAAACCACACGTTTCTCTGGATCATCATAGCGTACTTCTACATATCCACTCAGAGGAAAGTCTTTTCGTAATGGATGACCCTCGAAACCATAATCTGTTAATATACGACGCTCCTCCTCTCTGACTAGTAATACACTCGAAGAAATTGGGCCATGTTTCCCGAGGGAGGCCGCCTTAGAAAGCAAACTATATAGGCAAGAACTCACTTCAAAAATGGATGCGAGCGACACAAAACTTACCTTGCTATCCACGAGACGACATTGAGGCTAACAACAGCACGATCTCCGAGCCCTACTAAGCCTACTACACTCTTCTCTTCACCCTAGCAGCAAGATTGGTGCCAGCAAGAATATTGCACGGTTCGAACCACCAGTGAGAGTGACATTCAATATCAAGCATATAGCAGAGCACTCTTTCCGCCGGCCTTTTAAAGAGTAGGAGAGCGTGGTATGATTTTGATACTTCCTTGTCAACTTCTTTAGGTTTGGATATTCATAGTTTTCTAGCACAGCTCTTTTCTTGGCCCTTTGGCTCTTGTTTATCCCCTTCATTTCTAAATTTCCATGGTGAGGCCTTCAACCATTCACCGAAAATCATCTCAGGCTTAGAAAGAGTTTATCTTCTTCTAAATTCTAAGAAAATGGATTTCTTTTTTACCCCCACGGTAATCCCATTTCAGCAGCGAAGTCCGAGCATAAGTAAGCGACTCTGAGAGTCTGAGAAAGCACTGATTGTTGTCTGCCTATCTTGCTGACGACGACGATGTGACGTGACTTGACTCAGCTTGCCGTTGACGGCTGCCACAGTCCAGTGGCCCACAGTACAAGTGTACAACAAGACAATTAAATTAACCTTTGCAAATTGCAATTCGTGCCACACTGCCACAAATCCACAGTATACAATTTCCTTAATTTCTTTTACCCAATTTCACAAGTATGTCTTACTCTTTTCCAAGTATTACTTACTTTGTTTTTTTGTTTTAAATTCTATTACTTGCTTTCTTGATTGAATTACAACGAAATTGTTTAATTTTTTTATTTGAATATCAATGTGTGATTGCTTTTTTTGCAAAATATATATAAAACATTCAATGTTACAAAATTAATTAACTAAACACGTAGGAATTTCAAATTATAATTATTGATAATTGATAAATAGTAAATACATATGAACTATATTGATTTAATTGTATGATTTTAATTTTATATTATTGTCTCGTTGTTACTAAAAGTTGTTGATAAATTATAATCTTATTTGAGTTATAAAATAAATTTCAGAAGGAAGAGAAAAGATCAAAGAGATATTACTAGTTTCTTTTCAAAAAGAAATAACACATACTCTGGAAATCCCTCTACGCCAAATTCCAATCGATCTCAAGCAATTCTTTCTCCATCAATTAATGATCCATCAACTCAAGAAACTATTAATGATCCACAAAATCATGAGACTCAAGCCCCGAACAAACAACAAAGATTGACTAAAGTAGATGCTACTAATCTTCCTCAAGATCTAGGGAAAAGAAAAAGAATTGTTGATTTCCATCTAGATGACCAAGATAACGTTCGGAGGGTTTATGTCGCAAGAAAACTTTGTCAGCCCGAAAATCATGAGTTCCCTTTCAGACCTTTTGGGCAAAAAAATCGTCGATTTAACAAAAAATGGTTTGAGACGTATAAATCATGGCTTGAGTATACTGTTGAAAAGGATGCAGCTTTTTGTTCTCATTGCTATTTGTTCAAGGAAGCAAACGCACCTGGAGGGGATGCATTTATTATTGAGGGATTTAGAGCTTGGAACAAAACAGATGCATACGAAAAACATATTGGATGGCATATGAGTTCTCATAATAAGGCTGTGAGATCTCTAGAAGATTTTGAAAATCAAAAGGCTAACCTTCCATCTCTCTTTGCTGACCAATCGGAGGAGAACAAGGTTAAATATTGAGAGCGATTACAAGCTTCTATTAAATGTTTGAAGTGGCTTTTACTTCATGGTTTGCCTACTCGTGGACATAAGGAAAATGAAACTTCTTCTAATAGAGGTAACTTTGTTGAACTTCTGAAATTTCTTGCCTCATAAAAAGAAGATGTTGCTAAAGTTGTTTTAGATAATGCACCCGGTAACTGCCAAATGACAACTCCTTCAATTCAGAAGGATATTATTAATGCTTGTGCAACCGAGATAAATAAAGCAATTATGAATGAACTTGATGGTGATTTTTTTACTATTCTTGCTGATGAGTCTACGGATATATCTGATAAAGAACAATTGGCTCTATGTCTGCGATATATTAATAAAAGAGGTGAGGTTATGGAGCGGTTTCTCAGTGTCGTACTTGTTGCCAATACCACATCTTTAATTCTGAAAGAGGCAATTGAGTCTTTTCTAATGGAGCATTCTCTCAGTTTTCTAGACTTCGAGGCCAAGGTTACGACGGTGCTAGCAATATGCAAGGTGCAATTAATGGCCTTAAAAGTTTAATTCTAAATGAATGTCCATCTGCACATTGTGTTCATTGTTTTGCTCACCAACTTCAATTGACACGTGTTGCTGTCGCAAAGAAAAATGCCGATTGTGGGTGGCTATCCGTTGATGTGCTTGCACTAATACTAAATTTTGTGGGTGGTTCACCTAAACGGAAAGAATTTCTTCGAAAAAAACAAGCTGAACGTGTGGTAGCAGCATTATCGTTAGGTGAACTTGATTCTTGAACTGGCTTAAATCAAGAGCTTAGTCTGAGTAGACCAGGTGATACTCGTTGGGGTTCTCATTTTAAAACAATTTTGAATGTGCTTAATTTATACCTAACAATTCTTGAGTCACTTGATGCCATTGGAGATGTTTCTGATAGTGTTGACCGAAATCGAGCTGAGTCACTTACACACTTCATGATGTCATTTGATTTTATTTTTGTGGCACATTTGATGAAGAGTATATTTGCGCTTACAAATGAGTTGAACCTAGCTTTACAAAGAAGTGACCAAGATATAGTGAACACAATGAAAATGGTTGACGTGACTAAGATAAATTTGTAGAATTTGAGAAATGATGGATGGGATATTCACATGAGCAAAGTTAATTTTTTTGCGATTAAATATGGCACTGAGACTCCTGATATGGAGGAAAAATATTTTCTCCCTGGCAGAAACAAGTTTCGTGGAAATAGATCACAAGTGACAAATCTTCATCATTTTCGAGTTGAAGTGTTTCTAAGTGTCATTGATCTATAGTTACAAGAATATGAAAATAGGTTCAATGAGGTAAGCAAAGAATTACTTGTCTTTATGTCTTCTTTCAATCTCACGAACCAGTTTTCCTCATTTGACATAGCAAAGTTGACACGACTAGCATAATTTATCCTTCTGAATTTTCAACTGTTGAACTTTCTTTTATGGAAGATTCACTTTAAAATTTCATTGTTGATATTCGAACTGATGGGAGATTTTCAATGTTGAAGAACCTTATCGAGCTTTCAATGAAACTTGTTGAGACAGGAAAACATGAAACACATTCAAGAGTATATCTGCTTCTAAAGTTAGTGTTGCTTCTTCCCGTGGCGACAGCAAGTGTCGAAAGTGGATTTTTAGGAATGAACACAGTAAAAAGTAAATTGTGTTGTACTATGGGAGATCAATTACTCAATGATTGTTTGGTTACTTATTTAGAGAAAAGATTTATTTTTAAAAGTAAGACACGATGATATTGTAGCTCAATTCCAAAATATGAAGACTCGACGAGAACAATTGTAATAGTTTATATTGAAAAATAATTACATTGTGATTTAAACAAAAATAATTTTTATGGGGAATTTATGTATTTGTGGATATTTTTGAAATTTTTGCACAATATTAGGTTGATTATTTTGGTGCCCCACCATTATTGAAATACTGGATCCGCCCCACTTGCAACAACACGAATTTGGCATCAATTGCCAATGTATGGGTTTCGACATAGTCCTTCCATTTGGTGTCGCACATTGACGGTTGTTGTCAGCGTCTCGGTATCTGTCATACTAATAAAATGCCCAAAAACATTGTTAATTAATGGAAGATGTTAAAATAATTTAACATTGCTATCTTCTGTCCACCTCGTCGCTGTTCATTGGCGCTAATTGCTTCATTTCATTCACGGCTATCACCTGCACCACTTAATGGCACCATGAGAAATAGTTAGTTTAAATTACTCATGAATAAAATTATTACTCTATTTACATCGTCATTAAGGATCAATGTCCTTGTGATCATAATGGTTTGTGTGTGCAACATCACTCTTGTCTGGTTTATCTAACATTTCTCAACATTCTAATGCAGTCCAAAACTTGACATCATGACATACACTAGCTGCAACTGATATGAATATTTTGAAATGATACTACAAAAATGGGTTTGGATGATATCAAAATGATAGGAGCAGGACTTTGTGTTTTGACGATATTTTTGTGAAAATGTGTTTAGAGGAAAAAAAATCTAGCCATCGGTCCCGCAGTGGGCACTAAATTGTTTATGCCAAAAATCGCCCAAGGGACAATCTGTGGTTGGGACATTGATAACTAGACTAAGACAAGAAAAATAAAAGGATGAAAATAAAAAGAGAGGGGATGCAAAAGATGGTGACACGAAAAACCCCGATGAAGGTGGGTAAAAATCGCGGGTGGACATGAGACCACCAATCCATTATGGTTCAGGCGTTGAAGCCATTGTAATTACAAGTACATCTAGTGATCATGTAATATCTATTACGAATATAAAAGCATCGACATAAGCAAATATAAATAAAAATTACACAGAGGGACAGTTGTAGTTTGGCTATATAGTGTGAAATTGGACGAGCGAATCTCTCTTTGTGGGACTGTCTTTGTATGACCCTAACGGCATATTACTAACAGTAGTGTGTAGGGGTTTTGAGCTTGGTACAGGGAGATAGGTGTAGTGTATAGGGATAGTTTTTATTGTGTAGAGGTGATATAAAATATAGTAATTTCTAAGTAGTAGTTGAATGTATTTGTGGAATGGTGTTGATAGGAGTTTGGCAATGATATTCGTATAACAATAGTGATAGCATGTTGGAACATTTATAGGGTAATGGGTTGTATGCTCATATGGTCATATACTAGAAGAGAAGGAGGTCTAGTATGCAAAAGATTAGAGTACACAAAATTGCAAAGGCACGTGGAAAAACCAAGGAAAACAGAAGTTGGTCGCGGGTCGCGACACCCGTCGCGAGTCGCGACCTGGGGGCCATCACGGGTCGCGACGTGTCTTCAGTCTTGGGACGTGAAAAGATGCTTTAATTTGACGATTTTCAACCGTTGTGATGTGTATGTTATCCGTTTAATGACTATTAGGATCCTTAAATCAGTGGATTAAAGGGGGGGTTATGAAAGTAACAACTCTAATTTATGAAGGATAT
Organism: Beta vulgaris subsp. vulgaris; assembly: GCF_026745355.1. Classification (NCBI taxonomy): domain Eukaryota; kingdom Viridiplantae; phylum Streptophyta; class Magnoliopsida; order Caryophyllales; family Amaranthaceae; genus Beta; species Beta vulgaris. Next base: position 25,990,375 of record NC_079208.1, read on the forward strand.
ATTTTCTATATAACCTTTGTGATTCCTATGAGGAGAGGATTAGAAGAAAAAATTAGATTTTCAACACTCTAACTTCTTGCTTTGCTTGAGAGAAACTTTACTAGTTTCTCTTGAGTGTTATTCACAAACTCTAAACACAAGTTCTTGTTGATTCACTTAGAAGATCATCTAAGTGGATTGTTCTCTCCATTGTATCTCATTAGTTACTTCGTGGTAACCCGATTGTCCTAAAGGGGTGAAATTAAACTAATAGGAAAGCATAGATGCCTTATGTGCCTTGGAGTGGTATATCTGATTCTCTCGTTGATCACACCTAACAATCTATTAGTTTATATTTCTTCTTTCTTATCAGATATGGCTCAATCACTTAGGGACATGACTATGAACTTCCAAAAATTGGATAAGTTCGAGGGGGTGGGATATCGTAGATGGCAAAAAAAGATGCACTTCTTGTTAACTAGCTTGAATGTGGTGTAAGTCCTAGTGTGACTAGACAAACGGTTTTGCTAGAATTGGTGCATAATGACCTTTGTGACTTTCATAGTTCACCTTCTTTGGGAAATAAAAAATATATTGTAACTTTTATTGATGATTTTTCAAGGTTTTGTTACATATATTTATTATTCACTAAAGATGAAGCACTAGAAAAGTTTAAGACTTTTAAGACCGAAGTGGAACTTCAACTTAATAAAAAGGTTAAAAAGACTTCGGACGGATAGGGGTGGTGAATACTATAATCCTAGTTATTTTAGTTTCACTGGTGTAATTCATGAAACAAATGCCCCATACTCACCTCAAAGTAATGGTATAGCGGAAAGGAAAAATAGGGTCCTAAAAGAAATAGTTAATACCATGCTTTCTAATTCGGGTCTTAATGACGATTTTTGGGGTGATGCAATTTTAACTTCATGTTATATATTAAATCGAGTTCCTAATAAAAGGAATAAGACTACCCCTTATGAACTTTGGTGTAACAAAAAGCCTAATCTCAATTACATTAAGGTATGGGGTTGTAGGGCAATTGTCAAATTGAAGGAACCTAAAAGGAAAACTTTAGGTGAAAAAGGAATTGATTGCATTTTTATAGGCTATGCAGTACATAGCAAAGCCTATAGATTTTATGTCATTGAGCCTAATGACTTTGTCTCTATCCATTCTGTGATAGAGTCAAGGGATGCAATATTTGATGAGACTCGATTCTCATCAATTCCAAGACCAAAAGAAAAGATACCTAGTACTAGTTTCAATGTTGTGGATGACATTTCTAATGATCATGATACTACAACACCGGAAATTAGGAAAAGTAAAAGAATTAGAAAAGAGAAATCTTTTGGACCGGATTTTCAACTATATTTAATTGAAGGGTCAAGGGAGTCAATTTCGACTCAAATTTCTTATTGTTACAATATGGAGGAGGACCCTAGGACCTTTGATGAGGCTATGAAGTCTCATGATTCTACTTTCTGGAAAGAGGCAGTGAATGATGAAATGGATTCAATAATGGGTAATCATACTTGGGATTTAGCTAATTTACCTCCAAGTTGCAAACCCCTAGGTTGTAAATGGATCTTTGTAAGAAAAAAAAAATCAATGGAACCATACTAAAACATAAAGCCCGGTTAGTGGTCTAAGGGTTTAGGCAAAGATATGGTATCGATTATTTTGACACTTATGCTCCGGTAGCTAAAATAGCTACTATTAGACTTTTGATAGCATTAGTTGCGATTCATGGTCTAGTAATTCACCAAATGGATGTAAAAACTGCTTTCCTTAATGGTGAATTGGAGGAGAAGTGTACATGAATCAACCTGAAGGGTTTGTGGTCAAAGGCCAAGAAACTAAAGTTTGCAAATTATTTGATCTTTGTATGGTCTTAAACAAGCACCTAAGCAATGACATCAAAAATTTGATGAGGTTGTTTTGTCTAGTGGGTTCAAAATAAATCAGTCCGATAAGTGTGTATATAGCAAATTGGATAATAACGGTAAAGGAGTTATAATTTGCTTATATGTTGATGATATGCTTATTTTTGGGACTGATTTGGAACAAGTGGAGAAAACCAAAGTCTTTCTCTCTTCTAGCTTCTCCATGAAAGATTTAGGTGAAGCGGATGTTATTCTAGGTATTAGAATAATCAAAGGGAAAGGGTTATTTCTTTATCACAATCTCATTATATTGAGAAGGTGGTCAAGAGGTTTAATGAGTCAAATTCGACTCGTTTTGCTACTCCCATGGATCCTATTATTCACTTGGTTTCGAGTAGTGGTACTCCTATTTCACAATTGGAGTATGCAAGCTTAATTGGAAGCTTGATGTATGATATGACTAGCACTCGGCCGGATATAGCTTTTGCTATTGGCAAGCTCAGTAGGTATACTAGTAATCCTAGTATGTTGCGTTGGCAAGCATTGAGAAGAGTGTTGAGATATTTGAATAAAACCTTGGATTATGTCATAACTTACAAAAGAGAACCTTCTATCTTAGAAGGTTACTCGGATGCCAGTTGGATTTCCAATACGAAAGATTATTTATCCACTAGTGGTTGGGTGTTTCTTCTTGGAGGAGGTGCTATTTCATGGGCATCCAAGAAGCAAACATGTATAACAGATTCCATTATGGCATCGGAATTCATTGCTTTGGCATCTTGTTGCCAAGAAGGGGAATGGCTAAGGAATGTGTTGAGTGAGGTTGACTTATGGGTCAAACCTGTGTCACCTCTTGCTATTCATTGTGATAGTGCATCAACCATAGCTAAAGCTTATAGTGAAGTCTACAATGGCAAGTCAAGGCACATTGGAGTTAGACATAGCTATGTGTGGGAAATGATAAGGAATAGTTGTATAACTATTAATTTTGTTCGGTCTAGTTTGAACTTGGCGGATACATTTACTAAACCGTTGTCAAGGGAACTAGTGAACAAAATGAACAAAGGGATGGGTCTTAAGCCTATTGAACAACCTATGGTGAAGGAAAACTCTATTTCATGTCTAATACAACGTTAGATCTCAAATTCAAAGAGGATAGTACTTCTCTAGAAGGTTGGGAGCACTTGTTTAATACATCCCAAGGTTAGTGCTTGTTGCTACAATATTAAAGAGGTTGAATTTATTCTTAATAAATCTTTGATAAAGTGCTCAATTGTAGGAGCATGTTCGTAAAGATTTTCCTATATAAGCTAGAGGTTTGGCCACTTCACCAAGTCTAAGGCTTGACTTGGAATGCTTATGAATGGGTATGCACACCTAGGCTTCATAGGTGTCGGAGGTTAAAGAACCTAGTTTATGTTTATGTGTATTAGTATCTTCAATAATTTGTAGTGGTTATATGATCCAAAGCTTTGTCTATCATTGTGATCGAAATTATTGTAAAGTTACTTTTACTCATTGGAAATTCAATCGTAAGATATTTCCATGATGCATGAACATGGTTGTTTGTGATTTATAGCAAGTTGAAAACTTTTCAACATTCCCCTATAAATGGGAGGAGGATTCTTGGAACATTTATAGGGTAATGGGTTTTATGCTCATATGGTCATATATTAGAAGAGGAGAAGGTCTAGTATGCAAAAGATTATAGTACACAAAATTGCAAAGGCACGTGGAAAAACCAAGGAAAAAGCAAGTTGGTCGCCGGTCGCGACACCTGTCGCGGGTCGTGACCCGGGGGCCGTCGCGGGTTGCAACCTGGGCCTTGTCGCGGCTCGCGAGCTATTTCGCAAGTCACGACGTGTCTTCTGTCTTGGGACGTGAAAAGATGCTTTGACGATTTTCAACCGTTGTGATGTGTATGTTATCCGTTTAATGACTATTAGGATCCTTAAATCAGTGGATTAAAGGTCTTTAATCAGTGATTAAAGGGGGGTTATGAAAGTAAGAACTCTAATATATTTTCTATATAACCTTTGTGATTCCTATGAGGAGAGGGTTACAAGAAAAAAAAAATTAGATTTTCAACACTCTAAACTTCTTGCTTTGCTTGAGAGAAACTTTGCTAATTTCTCTTGAGTGTTATTCAGAAACTCTAAAGACAAGTTCCTGTTGATTCATTTAGAAGATCATCTAAGTGAATTGTTCTCTCCATTGTATCTCATTAATTATTTTGTGGTAACCCGGTGATCCTAGAGGGGAGAAATTAAACTAATAGGAAAGCGTAGTTTCCGTACCTTGGAGTGGTATATCCGGTTCTCTCGTTGATCACACCTAACATAGCAGACAATAGCTTTTTGGTGGAATCATTACATGGAAGCAATGAATCATAGGCCACCTCCCCTCTCTCCTTTTCTTCGTTGTATTGCATTCCTTTTATAAAGCTTCAAGTAACTCTTGCACTAGAGTCTCCCCTAAAAAATGGGAAGTGGTTGTAACTCCCACGACTTGGTCTTCCAATGAATGTGGACCGATGTAATATGTATAATATTTAAACTACTTCTCTATGCTGTTAGATACGCTCTGCCCTATTTTAGGAAGCATTATATCTTGCTTGATTATAAAGGTTGTTACAACAACCTTGACTTGGCTTGCTGTCCTTGGCGTTATCAGACCAGTTTAGTGGCGTCGAGTATCGCTTGTCAACATTGGACGTCGGATGTCAGCGTCATATAAAATATGGCCATAACAAGTACCACGATATAATTAGTATTAAAATTGGTTAAGGAAATGTCATTGCTTTAGAGATAAAAATAAATTTTGAAAGATGTTTTTTTAACCAATACCTCAACACGTGCATAGAGGACTAGAATTATATAAGTCCATCCTTAAATTATTGTCCTTAAAACCTATGTTAGACCATTAAAATATGTATTAATTAAACTACAAAAAAAATTGATATTTAGACACAAAACAACAAAAGGCTCTAACACAATTCTACACGATAGCCATTTTTTCTCAAAAATCAATTTGAATTTTGGTCCATCAAAGTTACCAAAAAGCCAATGGATCGGAACAAACAGTAAGTTGGGAGTTTGTTACAAAATTACTTATTGTGGGATTCTTTCTCTGCACCACTCTCATCTTCATATGGGCCCTCTTTTTGTCCTTCTATCTCTTTTCTCACCATAAATAATGTGTCTCTCCTCTCATTTTTTTCTTTTTTTTTGTAAAATGTAAGAATATATTCCGAAAGCAATGAAAGAGTCATCCAATTACAACCTAAATTGAAGAGAAACAAACCTTCTCAACCAGCTCACGTAAAAATGTAAGAATATATTACGAAAGCAATGAAAGAGTCATCTAATTACAACCTAAATTGAAGAGAAACATACCTTCTCAACCAGCTCACGTAAAAAAAAATATTCACATCTATCTATAAGTATGTTTAACCAATTTCTTTCATCGTCTGTCCAGTGTAACTCAACAAAGCTTTTAGTTCTATGACACACATTTCTAACAACTGAATATTCTTTACAATCCAATAAGGATTTTTCACAGCAGCATTCCACATAGAGTTGCAAAAAATCTGAAGTTCAGAAATTGCTTGTATTGAATAACACTTTAAATAAATAAAAATTAATTTTTATTCCTAATCTAGAATGTTAAAACTCTTAATAGTCAATATTCAATGAACAAAAAATGGTTTTTTCACCAAGTACCTCCGAGTTTTCAAAAAATTCACCTGGTACCCTCCAAGTTTTCAAATACATGGGGTACCCCTAATTTCAAATTAATACACCAAGATACCCTTAATGATTAACGGCGTTAACTGTCGTTAGTCATTAACCCTAAATTTTTAGATTTCAACCTAATTAACCACTAACCCTAACCCCAACCTTAACCCTAACTTAAACCTAACCCTAACCCTAACCCTAACCACTTCTCCCTCCACCCTCCCACCACCCCTGCCCCAATCCCCCACCCTGGCCCCACCTACTGTAGCCCCCCTCTCCACCCCCGCGACGCCTCCTCCTCTACCCCCACCCTCGCGACGCCCCCTTCCGCCACCCTCGCGCCGCCCAGCAAGCCTCTACCCATTCAATTTTAGGGAAGAAAACCTAACAATAACCCATTCGACAGCGGCGACGGACTATAGGCCGGTAGCACCACGACGCGGGTAGCAAACAGGGGAGGGGAGAAGCAGAGCAGTTCGAAGCCGAGAAGAGAGCGAAGAAAAGAGGTATGCGGGTTTTTGGTGTGGGTTCCTAGTGTTCGAAGGGCGGCGGTGCACCAGAGGTGGTGCGCATAGTGGTGGAGGTCTGAGGGCACGGTGGTGTGGGGAGAAATCGAATGGGTGGGGGAAGAGGGGGTTAGCGAGGTTGCGGAGGTGGGGAGGGAGGGTGGTGGTTGGGTGGTGGTGGTGGTTGCGGTGGGGGTTGGGGCTGCAGGGGGTAGGGTGGGGTGGGTGGAGGGTAGGGGCGGTGGTTTGGTGGTAGTGGGGTTAGGGTTTGGGTTTGAAATTAGAGATTAGGGTTAAGGTTTGAAATTAGGAGTTAGGGTTAGAATTAGTTCGGTTAATTAGGGTTAATTAGGTTTAATGAGGTTTAAGATTAACGATTGTTAACGCCATTAGTCATAAGGGTGTCTGAGTGTATTAGTTTGAAACTTAGGGGTACCCCGTGTATTTTGAAAACTTAGAGGGTACCAAGTAGATTTTTTGAAAACTCGGAGATACTTGGTGAAAAAACCGAAACAAAAAAAAATACAATCTCAAGAAATAAGGATACTTGTGTGGAGTTTTTAAATCTTCAAGAATTTGTTTAGCTGAATTTCATATACGCTTTATGAATAATGTATTTTTTGAGATATCATATGCTAGGTGGTTTAAAATATTTTAGGAATCTAATTGCCTTTTGTTTTAGAATATATTAGGAATACAAGTGTTCTGTATATATTTAAAAAAAAAATATGTTGTATGATTAATATGATTTAAAATACGGTTTTTTCACCAAGTACCCCGAGCTTTCAAAAAATTCATCTGGTATCCTTCAAGTTTTCATAATACACGGAGTAACCCTAAGTTTCAAATTAATACACCTAGATACCCTTAATGACTAACGACATTAACCGATGTTAGTCATTAACCCTAATTTTCTAGATTTCAACCTAATTAACCACTAATCCTAACCCTAACCCTAAACCTAACCCTAACTCTAACCCTAACCCTAACCAGCTCTCCTTCAACCCTCCAACCACCCATGCCCCAATCCCCCACCCTGCCCCCACCTCCCGTAGCCCCCCTCTCCACCCCCGCGACGCCCCTCTCCCCCACCCCTGCGCCGCCCAGAAGGCCCCCGCCCATTCGATTTTAGGAAAGAAACCCTAACAATAACCCATTCGACAACAGCGACGGACTGTAGACCGGCAGCACCATGACGGCACAACGCGAGCAGAAAACAGGGGAGGGGAGAAGCAGAGCAGAGCAGTTCGAAGCCGAGAAGAGAGCGAAAGGTAAGAAGCATGCAAGTTGTTGGTGTGGGTTCCTAGTGTTCGAAGGGCGGCGGTGCACCAGAGGTGGTGCGCATAGTGTTTGCGGTGTGGGGCGCGATGGTGTGGCGAGAAATCGAATAGGTAGGGAAAGAGGGGTTGGTGAGGTTGTGGGGGTGGGGGGAGGGTGGGGGCTGCGGTGGTGGTGGTGGTTGCGGTAGGGGTTGGGGCTGCAGGAGGTAGGGTGGGGTGGGTGCAGGGTGGGGGCGGTGGTTGGGTGGTAGTGGGGTTAGGGTTTGGGTTTGAAATTAGAGATTTGGGTTAAGGTTTGAAATTAGGGGTTAGTGTTAGATTTAGTTAGGTTAATTAGGGCTAATTAGGTTTAATACTAACGGTTGTTAATGTCGTTAGTCATTAAGGGTATATGAGTGTATTAGTTTAAAACTTAGGGGTACCCCGTATATTTTGAAATTTTGGAGGGTACCAGGTGAAGTTTTTGAAAACTCAGGGGTACTTAGTGAAAAAACCGTCTAAAATAAGCTTCATAATAGTTGTAAAAACTTCGTTTTCAGTACCATAAATTGAACGTAAAAAATCAAAGGAGAAGTTTACTAAATAGCACAATCCTAATTTACAATATATTATACACCAATTGTTATACGCCAATCATAAAATATAAATGTGCACATAAATAAAGGATCGAATAATTTACTAAGTAACACAATCATACAGTTTAGGTTCACAATCAGTCCTTTTTTATAGTCAATTTTTCTATTTCTTCCGTTCTGAAATAAATAAAACATTTGTATTTTATGTAAGAGTTTTTTAGAAGTACTGTTTCACTTATTTTAAAACGAAAAAGATATAATATAACTTTTTTCTTTGATATAGTAAGTTTTTTTGTGTGATATAGTATATTCATATCCACAATAAATCATGTGATCCCGCTCCACCCATGACTTGCTGACAAAATAAATGGAAGATCCAATTCCAATAAAAGCGCTCTAGACTAAGGGGGCGTTTGGTTCGTTGAGAGGAAAGGGAAAGGGTATAAGAAAGGGTTACAAGAGGAATGGAAAGGGTTTCCCTTTGATTAAAAATGTTGTTTGGTTAGGAACATCAAAGAAATTGAAAAATTATTATTATTATTAAAATAATAATAATAATAACAAATAATAATAATAGATAATAATAAATAATATTAATTAATATTAATAAAAATAATAATATTTATAATAATAGTTTTTAAATAATAATAAATAATAATAATAATAAATAATTATTTAAAATAATTTTTTTTATAATAATAATTAAAATAAATAAATAATAATAATAAATAATAAATAGTAATATTTAAGATAATAAATAATAATAATTATTATTATTAAATAATAATAAATAATAATAAATAATAATAATAATTATTAAATAATAATAAATAATAATAAATAATAAATAATAATAATAATAATAATAATAATAAATAATAAATAATAATAAAAATAAAAATGTCAAAAGATTTTGTTAAAAAGTATTGGTACAACACACCGGGACACATGTATGTTTATAAAATGGGACACATGTATGGTTAAAAAATGGGCTCATATACTATAAAATACAGTACAGTTCAAGCATAATCAATGTCAAAAGATTTTGTTTTTCAAGGTAAGATGAATGGAACTTCACTTGAGAGGAATAAGGAGATATCCTCAAATGAATCCCATAAGGTTTGATTGATCCCTAGATTTCAGAGATATGAGGTGGAAAACAATGCCACTTAGGGATGGGCATGGGTCCAGGTTCCTACCCGGACCCTGTTGGACTCAACCCTAATTTAAGGGTTTGGGTCCAACTTTTTCATACCCTAAGGGTCCGGGTCCGGATCCAAGTGAATTTTTTAGGGTCCGGGTCTTAAAATTTTGGACCCAAACCCGACCGTTAGACCCTAAACTTATTTAATATATACATTTTAACTTTTAAAAAAAAAAAATTGATTTTCTAAGAGACTAAAACCTAAACTAAAACACCAAAACACCCATTCTGAACTATTATGTTAGTTGTGTTTGTTTCGTTTTGTTTTCAGTTTGTATGTTTGCGTTTGTTTCGTTTTTTTTTTTTCCGTTTATATGTTTGTGAATTTGTGTTTGTTTTGTTTTTTTTTTCAGTTTATAAGTTTGTGCTTGTTTCGTTTTTTTTCAATTTATATGTTTGTGTTTGTTTCATGCGAATTCTTGTGTTTGTTTCATGCGATTTTTTGTGTTTGTTTCATGCGAATTTCAGATGATTATTGATATTAATAATGCTAAAAATTTAGCAAAATAAAGAATTTAGGCCTGGACCCTTCAGACCCTTTAGACCCCTCCATACCCTAAGGGTTAGGGTCTGGATTTGGGTCTGGGTCCAATTTTTTCAGACCCTTATGGTCTGGGTCCAAGTATGGGTCTGCAAAAAATTTTAGGGTCCGGGTCTAAGGTCTAGCTGGACCCGACCCTTGCCAATTCCATCCCATTGCCACTACTCCACCACCTCAACCTCAAGCATAATCAGTGTCAAAAGATTATCGAGTACATGTACAAACTTCAAGACAGTTAAGTATTGTACGTATTGAGGGATGATAAACCTCTTTTTGCTAGATGTATGTGGCAACATACATGTATTGTTTGTCCACAACGGTTAAGTGTTGTATGTGGCAGCATACAAATAACACACATGTCACAATATTGTTTGTCCAAAATAAATTACTTTTTGCAATTTTTAAACTTGTATATCTCAAAAATATATTTTTAAAAAAAATATAAATATACCAATATTCATATATCTTTATTCTCCACAAATAGACATCCATTTTGGTATAATTTCATCATATTTTTATTTTACTCTTCTCTATCTCTTATTTAGATATGTAAAAAAAATACGGACACTATCTCTTTATACACAAACACTATTGTTAGTTACATAAATACTAGTTATAGTTACACGAACACTAGTTGTAGTAGCATGAACACTATATATTAACATCGAAATTTTCGAGATCTGTTTAACTGACAGTGTACAATTTTCGAGAATACTTTTTTTGTTTGAGTGACAACTTTTTTTTTCATATATATTGACAATTTTACCCCTGTTAGATGTTTGTAAACATCTAGCAAAAAGTGGTTTATCATTTATCTGTACATACCCCCGCGCCAAAAACAACCAAAAAGTGTAAATTCCATTACTCTGTAAGCAAACATTGATCAAAACTCAAATCTCAAAAAAAAATTACAAGAATGAAGATTACACCTAAGTACGGAGCACATATAGCAGAATCCACACAAGTGACCCTGCAATAAACAGCTACATGAGACAACCAACGTAAATAGATCGAGGATATTTCCTTTGCAGTTGAGGCCATTGCACGTAAAGTTGATCAGCCATTCTAAGTTTGTACAGCAGCAAGCCACTCAAAGAGAGCCTTTGAACTCTTGCAATACTCTCCACGTAGAATATCGACGACCATCTGATCCCCAATACCTAGAAGAATTGGATTTGAGTGCGAACCAATTAACACTAATGGTTCGTTAGGTACTAAATACTAGTAATGGTAATTTTGCTTAGGAAGTTGCATGTCAATGCATGTCAATTTTCAAGTATCAGATGTAGTGGCATGTATCAGTATGAATTGGTTCACTTTATTCCAAATCCATCTGAAACTTGGAATAAGAAAATTTTCAAGTATCAGATGTAACTTTGCTTAGGAAGTTGCATGTCAATGCATGTGGTGATGGGAATTCATGCCTGAATGCGTTTTTCTTCACGCGTCTACAATATAATTCAATACCAACTAGAAAAAAAGGGCTACTTGAGATTGACAAGCACGGCCATGGTTTTTGGGAAGAGACTTTTTTATTACAAGTATACATATAAATAATCCTGCGCCTACTAAACCGGCAAAAGATTGTATTATTAGAGACAATATTCATACAAATCCGGTCAAGAGCTTACCTTAAACAAAAGGGCAATTCCACATAAAGGAATGCAAGTACCAGGGCCATTGCAGAGGATCTGGCAGTAAACAACAAGAAAACTCATCATTCACAACGCAAGCTATGAATGAAAGCAAAGATGGGAGTAGGTATATATATACATACCACTTGAGGTCTGATTTTAATCATCAGCCACAATGCATGAGCAATTGCAATCAGTGTCGTCCAAACAGAAGTTATATATGACTGACCAACTTCCCGACTGCGATATATCTGCAAGTACTGCGCAGTTTCCATCCCCTTCTGTACCAAAAAAAGAGAAGGCAAATGTCTCCTTAATATACAAAGGGCAATGGCAAAGATCCAACACATGCACCTACGTCCTCTACAGGAATATTAATTTGTCCAAACAGTATGCGTAAAGCAAAAGCAATTTCAGCGATACAGTTGATGCACCTCAAAGCATTTAAAAGTGAACCTTCGGGTCTCTCATTAACATACCGGCTATTTATGCTTCTTTTATAGAGAAGGATTTTATTTGTTTTTTACCAACTTCTTTTACTCATTTTCTGCATTACCGCCAATTGTATTTGATTTTACCACCAATTGTATTTGATTTTACCACCTTAAGTAACCTAATTTCATGAAAATTACCACTTTAACTCGACCTGCTTCCAAGGGGAATATTTTCAGGCCAAGTAGGGTAGGGCCCACTTGTAGGATTTTTTGTCCCCCCCTCTTCCACATTCTCTCTCCTTGGTCTTTCACTTCAGCTCACTTTATTCCAAATCCATCTGATACTTGAAAATTTTCTTATCCAAACTCAAACTAAGTTAGGGTAAAAACTTCTTAACCCACCTTAATCCTGTCCGAACAACCAATAAGTATGTATTTAAGCTCAACGTGAAGTTACAACACATCAAATAGTTAGAATTTTGTGTGGGAAAAATTGATAGGAACAGTTCCAATTATGGAAGTTCCGCCATTTTTAGTCCCAGCTAAGGATTATTTTTGAGCGGTCCCAACTATGCATCATTTGTACTGAAATTGATCCCAGCAGGTTAATGACCTGCTACAACAAATAAAACGCATTTTTTTGTTTTTTATTTTTTGCCACAACCTTTTTCTCACTTCTCCCTCCACCATGTCCTCTCTCTTACACCCTCAACGTGAAGTTACAACACATCAAATAGTTAGAATTTTGTGTGGGAAAAATTGATAGGAACAGTTCCAATTATGGAAGTTCCGCCATTTTTAGTCCCAGCTAAGGATTATTTTTGAGCGGTCCCAACTATGCATCATTTTTACTGAAATTGATCCCAGCAGGTTAATGACCTGCTACAACAAATAAAACGCATTTTTTTGTTTTTTATTTTTTGCCACAACCTTTTTCTCACTTCTCCCTCCACCTTTTTCTCACTTCTCCCTCCACCATGTCCTTCTCTCTCTTACACCCTCCCTCCTAGCTGGTTTTAGGTTTCTTTCCTCTTCTTCCTCCTCTTTCTCTCTCCTCCCTGCCACTCCCTCATATTCCCCTCGTCATTCCCTCCTCCTCCCTTGCCATCGAGCACACCCCCGAAGCCCCATCCCCTACTGTTGCCCCCAATTTTCTTTGCTATGATTCGATTTCTTTGCGTTTTTGCATTGAAGGGGAGGGAATTTCGTGGGTGGCATGGGAAAGGGAAGAGGAGGAGATTTCGAGGGTGGCTCAGGAGAGGGGAGTTGAGGGTGAGTGGATTTAGAGGGTGGCTGGGGAGGGGGTGGGAAGGGGAGAGGAGAGGGGATAGGATTTTGGGGGTAGCTGGGGAGGGGGTGGGATTTCGAGGGTGGGGGTGTGAGAGAGGGATGGGACTTTGGGGGTGGCTGGGAAGGGGGGTGGGAGGGGGAGGTGTAGCAAGGGAGGGAGGAAATAGGAGAGAGAAAAAAGAAGAGGGAAACTACCTTAAGAAATTTAAAAAATTTTAACTGGTTAAACAAGTAAAAAGTCATTTGGCAGTGATACATAGTTAGGACCGCTCAGAACTAATCTTTAGTTGAGACTCAAAATGGCGGAACGCCCATAGTTGAGACTATTACTGTCATTTTTTCCAAAGTGGAAAGGAGTGTCAACTATAGCAATTAAGGAGTTAAGTAACATAGAATTTGCTGCAATGTATCCCTAAAATAACAAATTAAACCAGTAAAAATAAACCGTAAATTAATCCAATAAACTTTTGTTCACAATGCATAAGTAAAACACTTTCATGAATCCACAATTTTCCTCAATTTAAGGTCGATTATGGCTGAGAAGTCAAAACCTAAATTAATTGGACTTTGTATGAAAGAATTTTCATCAGTTTTGAGGTGAGTTTAGTGGAAGAAGAGATGAATTTATACTTTATAAACTCTAATCAGGGAGAAAGAGGGATGAAAAGGGAGAGAAATTCCATCACGTAGCCCCACTTGGCCGAACATTAAACCTAATAAGACCGAGTCAAGGTTGCGTTTTTAGTGAATAAGGTCAAGTAAGGTGGTAAAATTCAAAGAACAAAACAAAAGGTAGTAAGGCACAAATCGAGTAAAAGAAAAGGTGGTAAAAAACAAAAATAACCTTAAAATAAGGAGAAAATCCTTACAAATCTAACTGTTCTATTTTGTAATATTTTTCTTATATTTGAAAGTTATTTAATTATAAAAGATAATCTTCACATGAGTGATCATAGTACTTTATCTAATTAGAGTCTTTGTGTCTAACTGTAACTCATGCCTTCTATTTAAAACAACAATGCATAATCATGTAGAAGGGTAAGAAAGCATTCATAATTTGATAAAAGTGTCTGGTCAGTAAAATACAAAGACTCTCGAAAAAGGCGCCATTGGGGTTTATGATTTTTGACTCCATGGTTAACCCGAAGCTAAGTAAGGTATAATTTACTAGATTTCAGGCATAATAATGGGTAGAAAGAAGAAAACACAGATTTTGTAGTGAATGAAGTAATGGTGACTCTGGTGTCCACTCCGGGACCGGTTTCGATGACTACACAAAGTGCAGTTTCAGCTTTATGGCAAGCTTTTGAACATAATAGAGTTAGCCAACGTCAACATACTATGGTGATGAAGGTACATAGTATAGTTGATGATGCTGACAAGGTTACTGAGCAAATGAATGAAGGAGAAGAGGTTGTAGCAATGCCTAAGGGGGTAGGGGATTCATCTGTACCTCAAAGCAGAGAAGTAAGTGCTGAGAAGGCTAAGCAGGTTGAAAAGTCCATTCCTAAAACCTGGGCAGCTCTCAGGGTAAGAAACTTACTTCTAAGGGTATGTCGTTGAAATTTGTTGCTCCTAATATAAAAAATGGGAAAAGTGTAGCTCAAATAGATAAAGAGGAAGTGGGGAAGCTGGCTGAGGTATGGGCTAATGCTCTGGTGGTTTATGTGTTGGGGTAAACACCTACTATTGGCACTATTATTAGGTTTATTGCTATGGAGTGGAATATTATTGCCAAACCTCAAGTGTTCATGAAGATGGATACTTTTTAGTGAAATTTGCGAATATGGAGGATAGAAATGAAATTCTATTTTCAGGACCTTTTACGTTGAATAATCGACCCTTGATAGTGAAAGCTTGGACTTCAAGTTTCAATTTCCATGAAGAAATCATGGGAGTGGTCCCTTTATGGGTTAGATTTCCTAACCTCCCACTCAACTGTTGGGGTCTTGAGACACTTAGTAGGATAGGAAGTATGGTGGGGGTTCCTTTATTTGCTGATGAGTGTACAACAAGGCAAATGAGGGTTTCATTTGCTAGATTACTCATTGAAGTGGATGTCACTAAGCCTGTACCTAAGGTGGTATATATAGAAGATGTTCATGGAGAGATTGTTGAACAAAAAGTGCACTATGATTGGATTCCTCCCTTCTGCCATAGATGTTAAACAGCAGGCCATGATTGTGGAAAAAAGAAGGTTGCTATGGGCCCCAGACCAGAAGCACCTAAGCAACAATGGGTGCCCAAGGTTCATGTAGAGATCCCTAAGCCTGTTGAACAACAGCCTGAAGTGGTTGTACAAGTTGAAGGAAAGCAAGGGAAACTGAGGGGGAGACAACACTGGCTATGTGGAGGCACCTACTACTGGAGCTGATAAAGGTAAAGCTATTGCAATGCTTGCTGCTGATACAACATCAGAGGTTAGAACACTGATGGAGTATCATTCCATCTTCTGGAAACAAAAAGAAAACTAGCTTTGAGGGAGGTCCTGGGACTGTGGTGCAAAGAATTGATGAAGGGGGGAGTAGTTCCTATCACTTAGACCCTACATGATCATTAGCACATGGAGTGTCACGGGTTTAAACAACCCTGCATCAGTAGTGGAAGTGAAGAAATATCTGAAGAATAATAAGTCAATGTCATTGGCCTTTTAGAAACTAAAGTTAGAAGTAATAATAGTGGCAAAATTAGGACAAAAATGGGTAGTTGTTGGAAATGGGAGGATAATTATGATTTCTCTCACAGAGGAAGAATTTGGGTTGGGTGGAATACTGATGTGGTAGGCTTTGAAGTAGTTGAGAAGCATGAGCAATGGTTTCATGGGGTTGCTACTGATAAACAGAATGGGGACCAAATGATAATTACCACTATTTATGGTTTACACACAATGGAAACTAGAATAGATCTCTGGACAAGTCTTGTTAGACTTAATAGCAACATTCAAGATCTTTGGTGTGTTTTAGGTGATTTTAATGCTGTGCTTACACCTGATGATAGATTCCAAGGTAGGCCTATCACTAACTATGAGACCCAAGACTTTAGTGCTTACAGATCACTGATTTATTGGAGTTAAGAAGTTATGGGCACTTCTTCTCTTGGAACAATAAGAGTCAGGGTGATTCTAGGGTGCTTGGTAGAATTGATAGGTGTCTGGTTAATACCCTACCCCCCGGCTGGTGAAATATGAGGGGTTGTGGTGGAATTTCTGAACCGTGGATTATCAGACCATAGTCCTTTGTTGCTCAAGTGTGCTCCTACTCAGAATCATGGGGGCATGCCTTTCAAAATTTTCAATTATATGGCATATCATGAAGAGTTTGCTAATATAGTTCGTGATACTTGGAAGGATTTTGAGGATCATAACTCGATGCAGCAAGTGGGACAAGCTGAAGATATTGAAGGGCAACTTGAAAGTCATGCATAAGAGAGACTTTGCAAACCTGGAGGCTAGGATTGCTCATATCAAGGAGCAATTGAATATAACTCAAACTGCACTATTGAGTAATCTTGGGAATGAGAATTTTCATATTCAAGAGGCTATGCAAATTGCAGCTCTTAGGAAACTCATGGCAGTGGAAGAAAGTGCTTATAGGCATAAATCAAGGATCCAATGGCTTAAACTAGGGGACAGTAATAGTCATTTTTTCTTCCACTCAATGAAGGAAAGATTTGTAAGAAATAGTATTGATATACTATGATGATAGTGGTGTTAAACTCATTAGAAATGTTGATATACCGACTGAAGTGCTGCATTTCTACAAGAAGTTACTTGGTACTGCTGCCACCTCCCATACTGGGGTGGATATTCCAATTATTAGGAATGGAAGACAAGTTATTTCAGGTGCGAGGAACCTCATTGCTCCAGTCACTACAGAAGAAATTGATAGTGCTCTTAAAAGCATTGATGATAACAAGGCCCCTTGAATTGATGGCTACAATAGCTTTTTCTTTAAGAAGGTTTGGCACATTATTAAAAATCAAGTTTTTAAGGCCATTTGGGCTTTCTTTGAAACTAGAGAACTGCCTGCTGCTATCAATTATACTTTGATTACTCTTGGACCTAAAGTTGCTCACCCTTCATCTGTGAAAGAGTACAGGCGTATAGCCTGTTGTACTGTAATTTACAAAATCATTGCTAAAATTCTTACTTTGAGATTACACAAAGTTGTGGGTGATGTTATTGATTTAGCCCAAGCAGGATTCATGCCTAATAGGTCCATATCTGACAATATTCTTTTAGCTACAGAGCTTATTAAGGGCTATGCTACTAAGAATATTAGTCCAAGGTGTATGGTGAAGATTGACCTTAGGAAGGCCTATGATTCAGTAGAATATCTATTCACTATGCTAGCCGAGCTGCCTGCTAAATTTGTGAGCTGGATAAAGGAGTGTGTTACTTCAGTGTCCTACACTACACTTGTTAATGGTCTCCCTAGTAGACGTTTTACTGCAAAGAAAGGGCTCAGATAAGGTGACCCCTTGTCTCCTTTCCTCTTTAAGGAGAATCCAAATTTCAATTACCATCCAAGATGTGAGAAGCTCAGCATCACACACTTGATGTTTGCTGATGATTTGCTACTATTTGCTACAGCTGATATGAGCTCAATTACTTTGACGCTTACTGCTTTCCAGGAGTTTTGGTCTAGCTGTAGCTGCTAACCTAGACAAGAGTAATGTGTATTTTGCTGGCATCTCTGCTGATGGAAGAGCTAGACTGCAGAACATCTTACAAATCCCTGTGGTTAGCTTTCCATTTAGATACCTGGGGTACCTTTGCAGGCTAGAAAGCTATTTTACTCTGAATGCAAACCTCTCATTACAAAGGTGGCTGCTAGAATTCAGTTATGGACTGCCAAAAAGCTTTCATATGCTGGGAGATGTCAATTGATTTCATCAGTTCTTAAGGGGATTCAACTATATTGGAGTCAAATCTTCCTACTACCAAAGAAAGTGCTCAGGGAGATTCAAGCTATTCTTAGAAGTTTCCTATGGACTGGTTCAGCTGATTCTAAGAAGGCACCAGTAACATGGGATGATTTATGTCATAAAAAGACAAATAGGGGCCTCAATTTCAAGGAGAGCATCATTTGGAACAAAGCTGCCATTGGAAAACATTTTTGGGCTTTAGCTCAAGGACAAGATAGACTGTGGATGAAGTGGCTTCATACATACTACATCAAACGCAGAGATGTGTGGAGTATGGTGATCCCTAATAGATTGTCTTGGGCAATGAAGAAAATTCTGGAGGCTAGAGAGCATCTTGAGAATCCATCAAATTGTAGGCAGTTTGAACATAATGAGAAATTCTCTATCAAAAAGTTCTACTGGAGGGGATAAACCTCATGTTCCATGGAAGAGAATTATTTGTAACAGTAGAGCTAGTCCAAGAGCCTTGTTCATTACTTGGCTTCTACTCTTGGGAAGATTAACTACTAAAGATAGAATGCTTCAATGGGGGATCCTGACTGATGATACATGTGTATTATGCAATGCTGCACCAGAGACACAAGCACACCTATTCTTCCAATGCAGTTGTAGTAGAAGCATCTGAAATTTATGTATGAAGGTGTTTCACTTCCCCATTATGCATTATCATCTTCCAGAGATTATTGAAGTTGCCACCCAGAGTAGAGGCAATAGAAGGAAGCATCAACTTTACAACATGCTATTTGTGGAAAGCATCTACCACATCTGGATTCAAAGGAACAAAAAAATCTTTGATAATAAGCTCATGCCTACCCAACAAGTGTTTAGGGTAATAGTATTCCACATTGCTTGTAGGAATGATTCCCAGATTAATCAGCTGCTATTGATGTAATAGAGCTAGGGTTTGGTTCATGATGCTAGTTGTTTGTTTGTAATCCTCTAGAAGAGTCTGTTTGTATGAGGTCTAAGCTATGTGTAAGCTTAGGCTCTTGCTGTAGTTCAGTTGTATAAGGTAGCTGTCCTTAGGTCTTCTTTTTGGGGATATTGTTTGTACCTCTTTTTTTGGTTATCAATAATAACTTTTAATTGCCAAAAAAAAAAGTGTCTAGTCAGTTGAACTACATCTCAAGTAGGCTCTAAAAGCCACACCCAATCATCTAGTCTACCAAGAAAGATAAGATGATAATTTGTTGCAATATATGCACACAATTCAGATGACAAAGCTATACTCGTAAAGAGAAAAGCCCATTCACATAGTCCACAGCACATAACTTTTTCCACCAGATCCAAATAACAAACATATCTTCCAACAGAGCACCTCAGAGCAAAGCAATCAGATTGATAGATACATTCGTCGCCAAAAGATCTACATGGTAACCCAAGAACTCATGAATCTCCAATACATAAGTCGTACACAATATGATACTCAAGAAACATGAAAGAAATCAAAATCCCTATGGACTAAAAATTCAATAAATCTCGACTTCTATAAACCAAAACTTCCAGAATGATATCAATATGGCTTTTCAAAGAAAGTTCACATCAAATACTGCTATTGGCCACATCATTACGAGCATGCTCTCCATGTCAACTAGATAGTGAAAAACAACAAGATTTATATGTTACTCACTACAGATACAGAGAGGTTACTTCTGAAACATTCATACTTCAGACTCGCTATGCAGCAGCCTAAGCGGATAGCCTGATAAGCAGACTACTATAAAATAGAACCTCACTCTTAATGCACTCAGCCGGAGAAAATTTTCATTGGCTAGCTTCAGCATCCTAAATTACATTACTTTGTAATCCTAATGCCTTCTTTTGACAATGCAAATCCTAAAGTTTCCTTCTATGGCTTCGGGCTTTCAGTAAGCAACTTTATCCTCTTCACACTTTTAGAACTAACTCAAAAACATTGAGCAACTGAAATGATTTCTTCACATCAATTACATTAATTATGCTATCACAATTGTAACAGGCTTATGCCCTACTCCTCAAAGTAGAAATCACTTCTAAGGCAAAAGAATAGCACAGAGTGCTTATCAACAAATATTGAAGAGGAAGCAGCCCGCAGTGTTCCATATTTGAGTGAAAAGTATCTGTAAGCATCACTGTATGACTAACTTATTCTTCTATAACCTAATGTCAACAAGATATACGCATGCTTGAAAATTTTGCCAGCTCTTGCCAGCCAGATAGTCTAAACTTTGCATTTCTAACTTTCTCCATTTGACCATCATACAATCATATTACCTCCAGCAGATAATACACTTATAGCTCCCTAATCACCAAGCCATGTGACAGTGACACAGAGCGAGACAGACCCTTTTAAGTCCCATTTAGAAACTATAACCCAAAAAACAAGGAGAAATGGAGGGGGAAAAAAGATATGTCAAGAACATTTAACTTTATGAGTTATGACACAATCTGAACATCAGATTAAACAGAACAAACAGCAAGTAGCTATTGACTGATTGACATGAAGAGTGATCAAAAACATAGAAAGACATAGGAGAGAAGTACTATATTTAATCAGAGAGCCCAAAACTTTTAGTTATGTCCATGTTCAATAAATCCAAAACAAAAGCACACCCCCAATTAATATATGTATATCCTTATAATCTAAGTCTTATGTTATACAAAAATGAATCCAGCAACATAAAAACATAGCAATGAGCACAAGTCTTTGACATAAATGAAAAAATATAAAGTGTGCTATTCTCAAAATCAAGTCCACTACAATGGAAAACATTCATAACACAGATCTTTGAATGCACCTCCAACACAAAAGTTAGATGTTAAAACAGGAAGGAGGGGCCAATTACCTCATTACTCGAAGAGCACTCAAATGTTTGAGCTTTCTGCAAACTCATATTATCAGTGGCAGCAGCTACATAAAATCTAGGTATAAACCTGTCCTTCTTGAGCACCAACAAGAGATTAATCATCTCAGCTGTGTGACCACCTACCAGCATGATAACAGATACAAAGAATTATAGTTCTATTTGGAAAAAAAAATATACGGATTAATCACTAAAAACTCCAACAAGATAACGGTTATTAGCCTAGGTTCGAAGAACATAACTCTTGCCACTTCGACATATCAACAGATCAAGCCAATCAACCCCCTTTTTCCATGATCTCCTATCTTTTGCCCGAATTCAGCTAGGCTGGGTCATAGATTCCTATAGAGCTTCAAATTAATTCTACTTAATAATGAAAAAGCAAAACGGCATTCTCCAAACTCTCCCAAAACCCAAACATATTACTTAACATGAAATCTATCCAACAAATAAAGGGGCTCGCTTTGACAATTACGAGTAAATAAGTGGGTGACCCCTTCCCTGTCTATTTTTTCCTATCTTGTCGTATCACATTCTCATGTTGTTCTATGCTATTTCAAAATCTCCATCAGTGTAGGTTCGAAATAATCTTTTGTTTGGGGTTATTTACAACTAGCCAATTAAGAATCCTCGGATTTAATGCAGTTGAATCACGCAAAGATAGATGAATGAGCTAACCTGAACCAAGAACAATGAGGGTAATGAGAGGTTTTGCAGCAGTATTTTGGAAGGGTTTACCACATCGATGTAGAACATAAACTAATCGAAGTAGAATCAATGTTAAAACAACTATTATGATTCCAGATAATTCCGCCACTGAAATTAACTCTCTCATGATCGCCAAAAATTTCCGAAACGAAATGAACCCTAGAAAAAAAGAGAAGACAACCAAAACCAGACAATTAAGCTGAGTTATCAACGATTTTTCTATCAAATTTCGTAAGAAAAATCCAAACTTGAAACGAAAAGTAATAAACCAAAATAAGATGGGGAAGAAGATATCTTGGATTTAAGGTCACTGTGCCGATGAAGTCTTCTGCATTTCAATTGGAGACTAATTAATGAAAAACTTGATAGTTGAAGTTAGTTTTGTTGCGTTTTTCAGAATGGTAAATAATGAAACTCAACATTTGGTTCTTTATTTTCACAAAGAAAATGAAAAGAGAAAAGTTTGGGATTACAGATTTGCAGGTTGGGAAATAAAGAGAAATTAATTAGCACATGATGACATGAACTTATACAATATACTTCCTCCGTTTAGAAATAGTTGCACCGTTTCTACTTTTCACGCATGCCGATGTATGATTTCAACCATTAATATCTTTAATTATCAATAAGTAAAAATTATAAAAAGTTGATATTAAAAAAATTTACATCGAGACAAATCTAACAAGATCCCACATGACTATGTTTTTCCTAAAATATAAATCACCAAAGACAATCTAAGTGTAAGATGTGAATAGTGCACAAAATAGAAATGGTGCAACTATTTCTAAACGGAGGAAGTATCACTTTAGCACTGTCCTCGTAAAAAATTGAAGAATACCTCGCAACTTTCTCAAGAATCCCAATCAATGACTTTGAATTGAATTAGGGTCGGTTCTCTTCGACACAAAACAGCTGAATTAAACTGAATTGAATTAAATTAAATGTAATAAATATATAAATAATATTTAAACAATAATAATATGAATATTAATTAATAATCATAATGATAAGGAATAATAATGAATACTAATAATAGTATTTTGGATATTTTAAAATAATATTTATGAATAAATACATTAATAATCATTATTTTATATGATATATAAGCCAAGGGGGGAGCAATGGTGTCCCCCTTTGAATTTACATATTCACCCCTCCACAATGTAAAACCATTGCACACATAAACTTACCAAAAAGAATTTCATTCAAATCTCTATAAAATCCAATCAACTCATATAATTGTTAATCACATAAACTTGCCAATAAAAAAATTCAATCAAATTAAATTTAGATCCAATCAATTAAAAGAAATCGTAATCGAAACTTACCAAAAATTAATATCGCAGACAATAAAAACATATGACATTCTCATTACAAAGACAGCTCATTGAATTTTTAGTCCACAGGGATTTTGATTTCTTTCATCTTTCTTCAGTATCATATTGTGTAAGACTTATGTATTGGAGATTCATGAGTTCTTGGGTTACTATGTAGATCTTTTGGTGACGAATGTATCTATCAATCTGATTGCTTTGCTATGTTCTGAGGTGCTCTGTTGGAAGATATATTTGTTATTTGGATCTGGTGGAAGAAGTTATGTGATGTGGACAATGTGAATGGGCTTTTCTCTTTACGAGTATAGCTTTGTCATCTGAACTGTGTGCATATATTGCAACACATTATCATCTTATCTTTCTTGGTAGACTAGATGATTGGGTGTGGCTTTTAGAGCCTACTTGAGATGTAGTCCAACTGACCAGACACTTTTATCAAATTATGAATGCTTTCTTACCCTTCTACATGATTATGGATTGTTGTTTTAAATAGAAGGCATGAGATACAGTTAGACACAAAGACTCTAATTCGATAAAGTACTATGATCACTCATATGAAGATTATCTTTTTATAATGAAACAACTTTCAAATATAAGCAAAATATTACAAAATACAACACTTAGATTTGTAAGGATTTTCTCCTTATTTTAAGGTTATTTTTGTTTTTACCACCTTTTCTTTTACTCAATTTGTGCCTTACCACCTTTTGTTTTGTTCTTTGAATTTTACCACCTTACATAACCTTATTCACTAAAAACGCAACCTTGACTCGGTCTTAGGTTTAATGTTCGGCCAAGTGCGGCTACATGATGGAATTTCTCCCCCTTTTCAACCCTCTTTCTCCCTGATTAGAGTTTATAAAGTATAAATTCATCTCTTCTTCCACTAAACTCACCTCAAAACTGATTAAAATTCTTTCATACAAAGTCCAATTAATTTAAATTGAGGAAAATTGTGGATTCATGAAAGTGTTTTACTTATGCATTGTGAACAAAAGTTTATTGGTTTAATTTACGATTTATTTTTACTGGTTTAATTTGTTATTTTAGGGATATATTGCAGCAAATTCTATGTTACTTAACTCCTTAATTGCTATAGTTGACACTCCTTTCCACTTTGGAAAAAATGACAGTAATAGTCTCAACTATGGGCATTCCGCCATTTGGAGTCTCAACTAAAGATTAGTTGTGAGCGGTCCCAACTATGTCTATGTATCACTGTTGCCAAAAATGGTCCCAAATGACTTTTTACCTGTTTAACCAGTTAAATTTTTTAAAATTTCTTAAGTTAGTTTCCCTCTTCCTTTTTCTCTCTCCTATTTCCTCCCTCCCTTGCTACACCTCCCCCTCCCACCCCCCTCCCCACCCAACCCCAAAATCCCATCCCTCTCTCACACCCCCACCCTCGAAATCCCACCCCCTCCCCAGCTACCCCCAAAATCCTATCCTCTCTCCTCTCCCCTTCCCACCCCTCCCCAGCCACCCTCGAAATCCCCTCACCCTCAACTCCCCTCTCCTGAGCCACCCTCGAAATCCCCTCACCCTCCCTTTCCCATGCCACCCACGAAATTCCCTCATTTGGTAGACACCATTGCTCCCCCCTTCCCTTATATAATAGAGATTATAGTTGTTAGCTATTGTTATTATTGTGATAGTTGTTGTCGGTTTGTGGTGCTTCTTGTATTGAGCTGTTTAATAAGTCATTATTAGAGGTGAGTTGGAGGCTTGTTCCAACCCCAATTAGGACTTTAATTTGCATATAGGATTACATCTACTAGTAAGAATATAGGGCTGTATTATGAGATCAATCATCAAAATAAAATCTTCACATAATTCAGCCAAAGTTACGTACGTTATTCTTGGTTTGTCTAGAAATCATGCACCTGGTTTGTCCGACTATTGTGAAAGCATTAGCTTGCTTTGTGGTTTGTCTGATCTCAAACAAGTCAAGATCCTCTATATCTTGGTTTGTCGAGTATAGAGTTAAATTAAGGTAAAATTGGTAATAAACACATATTATCTACCCTTTTTGAAAATATATAACCACCTAATATGTTTTTTTTTAATGTAACCACTTTATAAGTGCAAAATTTTTATAAATAACCACATACTAGTAGTATCACCCTTTGACCACCTTGTTCGACCACCCACCACCACCACCAGCACCCTTCGAAAACCTACCCTGACCGCAACCCACCACCACCTCCCTTCCAAAACCCACCCCATTGCTTGATTTGATGGCTCGATTTCGAAGGTTGTGGTCGAAGGTGGTGTGGTCAATGGGGGTGCATTCTGAAGGTGGGTGGTTGAAGGGGCGGTCAGAGGGTGTATGATCGTTAATAGGTGATGATTTAAAAATTTTGCACTTATAAAATGGTTAAATTTTTTTAAAAAAAATAATTAGGGGATTATTTCCAAAAAGTGGTATATAATAGGTGGTTATTACTAATTTTGCCTTAAATTATACGTTCTTATTACTACAAAACCACTCAATACAAGCATTAAACTCACACACAAACATACAAACCTCCTTCGAGTGTCGATGGAGTACGTGTTTGAGGGATTTCGATCATCAAGAAGCATGCTGTTTTGTGGGTACGTTAATCAAGCAATGAAGTCACGCATCAAAGTGTTCTTAATTAGTCCGTTCAAGATTTCATTATTGTAAACCTTTTCAAACTACTATTAGAGCAATGCCAATCGTGATCAAACCCATCACCAAGATCTGAAATTTTGGATTGAACAAAAAAAACTTGGATCCCATTGGTGACATAAATGTCTTCACCAAATGACAAAATATGTCATTGTTCACATGGTGAACAAACTCATCACGGTGCATTGAAGAAAAAGAGGTTAGAATGACACACAGCCAGTGGCAAGCTGCCACATGGCTGCTGCAGTGTATTTTTGGGAAATTTCGGAATTTTTCAGAAAATCCCTATTTCAAAAAAAAATGTCAAAATTCATATTTTTTCCCCTCTATAAAATAATACCCATATTGATATATTTCCCAACAAAAAAAAACACTTCTCCTCCTCACCTTTCTCTCTCTAGAAATATTTATACATCATTTTTCTCTATAATGTTTTACCTTCTCCTCCTCACCTAAAAAGAGGAAAAAATTGTGTAAATTAATTATTATAATTTTAAGTAATCATAAGATGATTCATTTTTATTTTTAATATGTAAATTATATTATTAATTGAAGTAGGAAAGAGAAATAGGAGAGAGAAAGTTGAGGTGGGTTAGTAAAAAGTATGAGAGATAAAGTGGAGTTTGATGGTTTTTTTGTTCATGAATGGAGTGGATGTGATACATTTGTTCATGAAATGAACAAAACATGAATAAGTAGGGAAATTTGGTGATCAAACTCATCACCATTGGCATTGCTCTTAGGATGCGTTAGTTAGTTAGTTCAAACTATCGGTGGAGGCCTATGCCATGGTCCCCATTGAAACTAGTGCTGCAACTGCAAGTGCTGCAGCAACTAACATAAACACAAAGTGCCAGCAAGCAACTACAACTTAGATTGCTACAGGTAGTGTATTTCTTATACAAACTAAGGAACCTCAATCAAATAAATGCACTTGCCTGGTAAAAAAGTATCATCTACATATCATAATTGACTCTAGTATTATATATATATTAAATAAGTATATATATCCTTAGGGTTGGTCCGAATAATATAAAGGCCCGTGCTCAAAGTTGAAAATGAGGCCCTTATAAAATAATTCAAAAGAATACAATGGTCTCAAAAATATTTATAATATAATTACCAACACCAGGATTATCATTTCCATTTTTCAAAAGCACGTACAATGGCCGAATCAAATTTTCTAGCTAGAGAAGGCATAATTGACATAAAATTTCACGCAATCATTAAACAACACAATAAATATTAATTGCAAAGAAAGAAACCTGCACCTCAATTATTCTTTGTAATTGTTTTAAATTGTCAAAATCAGTCCTCCAACACCAAAATCTGCATAAACCAAATAAAAATCAGTAAATTAAACTAAGTAATAAAATCAGAAAAATAATCTCAGAAATTAAAATCATTAAATTAAACTAAAAATCGGCATAAAATAATTTAAATTGGTACTGGAAAATCCACCAAAACAAAAATTAAAACAAGCCTTAAAAAAGCGTAATATCGCCCATGGAGGAGACAGAAAATAGACGAGAGTAACAGCGGCAATGTCACCGGGCGTCGAGGTAGGAGAAAGAAAATTAGTGCGTCAGCGTGAAAGAACAGACAACAGAGAATCAGTTAATTCCGAAAGATTATGTAATCTTCTTTTCTCACAAATCAATCTGATTGAGGGAAAAACTTATGAATCAAATAAGCCGAATCAAACCATGATTTAGTGAGGGACAATAATTCAATTTTAAAGATTATGTGTATTCCCAAATATCAAAATGTAATCTTTTCAGGAATTAAAATACAAATTGACTGGGAAATTAAAATTCATCCAATACCGTGTGGTTATGTGAACTTTACAAAAAGAAACTTTAATAAAAATTCGCTTAAGCAAAAGCCCTATAATTCCAAAAAAGAAAATTTATAGACCTTACCTATCTACTACTGAACATCAAAAATCCAACTTTTGAAGATCTTTCTTCCTTTCCCTTCAACTGTTGTCGTCGAAATTTTGCTAAAAAAATGGGATTTTAAATTCTTTCGTTTGACTCAAAAAATGTGGTGGCGGTGTTGTTTGTGGTGTGGGAGAGAATGGTGTGGGGGTTAACACCGGTGGGCATGAGGTTTGATCTTGAAGGGTTTATGACGAGCTTAATTATGTTTCATCATTTCCAATTGCCTTTTCTTTTAGTTATCAATTACTACATCCGGTCTTTATTACTTTACCCGTATTTCTATTTTGGATGTCCCTTATTAGTTTACCCATTTCTTTTATTTCTATTTTTGAAATGGGACCACTAAATTTCCATGACATAAACATTCAACTTTAATATAAATTAATCTTCTCTCTTTCTTTCTATGTCCAACAATATTATTTTCCTAAAACTTTGTGCAAAAGTAACGGGTAAACTAATAATGACCGGAGGGAGTAGTAAGGAACTTTCACAAAAGCCAAGAAATCACCTTGAATGAATATTTAAAAAACAATATCATTAATCTTTACTAAAAGATGAAGAAATAAGGACTTTCATCTTCAACAATTTTAATGTATTCCCAACCAATGAAAATTCAATAATAAGAGGGTTGGCAACTCTTAGGGTCACTCAATCAATCCCCTCTGTTATATATTCTTAGCTAGCTAATCTTCAGCTTAAGCTCACCCACTTCGATTAATTATTTAATAAATCATCAAAAATCAAACAGAACGTAAATTGGGATAGATGAAAGTAGGGGAGAAAGTAAATGTAATTATGCAATCAATTTAATTTTGATGATTATTTCGCACGCATAGCGTGCATATAAAGCTAGTTAGGCTTGAGCCTTGATTGAAATGTACTTGAACTGTCTTGAGCGTTGAAAGTTTTCATTGGAGATTTTTTATTGGGAAGTTGATATAGGCAAAGTCAAATATCGCCAGAAACCATGTAATTTTCAAAGAGTACTTCAAGAAAAGGAGAGCTTGGATTACAAAATTTAAAAAATTAATTTTATGACTCAAATGAATGTGTAGGTGGGAAAAGGTTTTGACGAGGCTAGGTTCAAACTCGAGTCTAAGTCGGGATCTAGTAATAGATTATGCTCCTAAATTCTTAAAAATCAAATCTTTAGACCACGACTAATTTGTTTTATTGAAGCGATCGGACCTAGAGATGATGTTTCCTATGTATCCTTTTGGAATCAAGCCATTTGTAGTTCCCGATCTGATTTTTTTTGTACCCTAATTTTTTCCTAGGCCTTCCTTTCAAGGTTTCAACTTAGTGGGCTTGGAGATACTTTGAAAAAGGAGTTAGGATTGATGAAAAGGTTTAAGGCTTAAGGCTTAAGGCTTAGATGAAGATTTAGTTGGTCTGGATAAGGTTCTTGTAATAACTCGAAAGTTTAAACTTGCTTAAATTAAATAATAATAATTAGTGGCTAAATTTTTCCTTTACCCATAAGTAATGATAATTAGTTCGTTATATATATATATATATATATGGCAAGAGTTGTAAATAATAACAAATTATGTTAGCTTAAAGAATAACATCAGTTAAAGTAAGAAAACAAAATAAATAACAAATTAATTACTACACAAAATAGTTGGTAGTTAAAATAAAAAGGAAAAGAAAAAGAGAAAAGAAAAGAAAAAAAAGAAAAAGGAAAACTTAAACTCAGAAATACGGCTTCAAGAATTTCAACCCATCTCCATTTTTTTTCTCTTCACAAACGACCCAACAATGGAATTTTAATTCAACCCATGATTATTTTACATAAACAAACTCTACTTGAATTAAAAATCCATACCCAAAACAAACTCTCACAAAATTCATATTTTTTCATCAAATCAACCCACCTAATTGACAAGAATTAAACCTCAACAATGGCTATAAATAGTCATAGTTGCTCCACCATTCATCACACACTCACCACTCTGCTTTCCACCATCTTCATCTTACTAGAATTCCCTAACCCTCGCCGGAAACCTCCACTCAAGAACCACCCTCAAACTCTCTGTTTTTCGCACTCTCTCCCATCCCTATGTTTTCGTTTAGCCATCGCAGCACCACCGGAGCACCACCGTCGGTAGCTGCCACCTCCCCAAGCAGTGGACCTCCTGTGCGCCACCCACAGCACAACCAACCCTTCTCCGTCGCCCGCATTCCTCTCTCCTCTGGCCCAACTCTTTCTTCCCTCTTTCGTTGTTCTCTCTTTGCCTGACTGCCACTGTTCGCACCGCCAACCCTTCTCCGTCGCCCGCATTCCTCTCTCCTCTGGCCCAACTCTTTCTTCCCTCTTTCGTTGTTCTATCTTGCCTGACTGCCACTGTTCGCACCGCCCCAGCACCACCGCACCCCGCGCCTCCCGATGCCGCCACATTCTGCCTTGCCTCGCTGTCATTTGCCGGAGTTTCGACCTCCTTCGTGGCAGCCCTCTCTGCCGTGCTTCACTAGTTGAAGCAGAGGTATGTTAAAACATATCTCTCCCCTTTATATGCCTAGATAAATTTTGTTGGGCTTTAGAGTTTAATGGCCGAATGTTGAAATGGGCCGTTGAACTCAATATGTTTGACTTAACATTCGAGCCTCGAAAGGCAATCAAGGGGCAAGCTCTAGCAGATTTTATTGTAGAGCTTACCCGGCCTACGGTAGAAAGCGTCCAAGACCCAGTAGAGGGAAGGAGGCATTGGACCCTAATAGTGGACTGATCATCCACTGCGAATGGATGTGGGGCCGGAATCATTTTCCAATCACCTGAAGGGGATAAATTTGAATATGCAATGAAGTTCCAATTCCAGGCCTCAAACAACGAGGCAGAGTATGAAGCTCTCTTAGCCGGCATAAAAATGTGCAAAGCGGCTGGGGCCTTGGAGATTGAGGCTAAAACTGACTCTCTGTTGGTGGTCAGTCAAGTGAACGGGGATTTTGAGTGTAAGGAGGCGTCCATGGGTAAATATATGAACTTGATCAAAGAGGAGATCAAGTCTTTGAAACGATTCGTCCTAGATCAAGTGCCTAGATCAGATTACCATCAGGCTGATGCTCTCTCTAAGCTAGCCAGTTCAGTTGAAGGAGATGTCCCTAGAACAGTCTTTTGGGAGGTCAAGGCGGCCAAGAGCATTGATGCTGAGGAGGTTCTGATTCTCAGCCGGGAAGATGAGTGGATGAGCCCCATTATTGAGTTCAAGAAGACTGGCTGGTTGCCTCTTGATCCTTTAGAAGCTAAGTACGTGAAGGCTAGGGACAAGTGGTTCGAGTTGTGGAATGAGACTCTATACAAAAAATCCTTCAACCGGCCTCTTCTTAAGTGCATCAGCAGAAAGGAGGGATTAAACGTTTCAAAAGAGTTGCATGAAGGAGCTTGTGCTTCCCACATTGGAGGAAGAACGTTAGGAGAAAAGGCTCTGAGGACCGGCTATTTTTGGCCGACCTTGAAAGAGGACGCCTTGCTCTATGCCAAAAAATGTGATAGTTGCCAAAAGCATGGCAACATCTATCAGAAGCCGTCCAATTACTTAACTCCAATCTTCTTCCCTCTTCCTTTGCTAAATGGGGGATGGACATTCTTGGCCCCTTTCCTATTGCTGCCAGCCAGAAAAAGTTTGTAATAGTAGCTGTTGACTACTTTACAAAATGGGTTGAAGCCGAAGCATTAAGAGGCATTACCACCAATGACGTCAAAAGGTTCATCTGGAAAAACCTCATCATAAGGTTTGGTATGCCCTAGTCGATCGTCTTCGACAATGGACCGCAGTTTGAAACACCCAAGCTTCATCAATGGTTGGCCGATCAAGAAATCAAAGCTCACTTTGCTGCAGTGGCTCATCCACAGGCCAATGGGCAGGTTAAGGCTTTTAATAATATCTTGTCGGCCGGGATCAAAAAGAAGTTAGATAATGCGAGAGGACTTTGGGTGGAAGAATTGCAGCTGGTCTTATGGTCAATAAGGACAACGACCAAGAACTCCACAGGAGAGACTCCATTCATGCTGATATATAGCTCTAAGGCCGTCCTTCCTATAGAGATTGAAGAACCAACCCTAAGGGTGATGATGTATTCAGAAGATGCTAACTGGGCAGCTCTTCGGACGACTTTGGAGTTAGTTCCCGAAGTCAGGGGCAATGCATTGCTGAGAATGCAACTTTACAAGTTAAGAATGGCGAGGGAGTTTAACAAAAGAGTTGCAAGGCGTCCATCGAAACTTGGAGACCTCGTCTTGAGGAAGATGGAAGCAGTCGGCCGAGCCAAGGAGCTAGGAAAGCTCACCCCTAATTGGGAAGGACCCTACAGAATAATCGAAGTAGTTCAGAATGACACCTTTCGTCTGGAAGGCATGGACGGGCGTTCTATTCCTAGGACGTGGAATTCTGATACTTTTAAGAAATACTTTGTTTAGGGCATCTTGACAAATTGTAATCTACTCTTAGGGCATTACAATGAAAAAAGTAAAATGTATACATGTACCTTGACTATCCGTCAAGCAAAATTCATATAATACAGCTCTACTTCTGTATGACTCTGTTTCATTTATTTGCTTAAGTTATATACTATCGTCCAAAGCTAACTAACACAACATAGCAGCAAATAAATACACCTTCCATTAGGAGATCGGCTGAACATGTTATCATCCTAAAATGGATAATTACATAAAATTGGCCGCTGGTTTACTTAAAGAGTTAAACATCTCCTAAACAAGGTCGGCTGGAATTAGGACGCCTTAGTAAAGGTATCCTACTTTCCGTCCAAAAGCCAAAAACTTAGAAATAACAACCTTAGTAAAGGAACAAGTTATTTCATAATTTAACAAAGATGGACGGGTTGCAATCACCCTCATAAAAACGTCCAAGTTATTTAGAAATTATGACCTTTTCTCCTTCTTGAACAAAGGAAGGTTATCAAAACCTCCTCGTCCAAGAAGGGGGGCATATAGGGGCATAATTTAAAGATGACTAAGTCTTTGTCCAATGACGAATGATTATCCAGATTCAGGCCGAACTAGTTATTAACTTAACAGTTTTTAAACTCATAAGTTTTTGCACGTCCTGACTCCTACTCGTCCAGAAAAGAGCTATTGGTTCAGACAAAGTAGGTTATGACGGAGCTAATGGTTCGGATTATGATAAGACGAATTGCTTTCATACTAAAACATTAAAGTTTAGGCAATTGATAAATGTCTTGACTTGCTCGGGCAAAAGGAGCTGTTGGATCATCTAAAGTATTATAAGACAAATTGCTTTTGTATGATAAGACGATTGAAAAAGATAATTTTTATAGATGACAAAAGGATTACAAGCTAATCTAAAAACTAGATTACAAGCTAATCTAAAGCAAAATTACAAAAAAATTACAAGTGGCTTGCGGCCAAAATTGAAAGCGGAGAAGCTAAGCGTCAGGAGGGGTGTCATTCTCTTCGTCCTGGGCCTCAACATCATCTTCTTCTTCTTCTTCGTCTTCGGAAGACTCTTGGAAGACGGGGGGTTCTTCCCCTTTGATGTTGGCTCTGTGTAGGCTTTCTTGAAATTCCTGCCGGCGAGCATACCTGGGGATATCCTCCTCCTCGGCCATCATTCCAAAGGCCTGCACGGCCCAGTCCTTCGAGGTATCAATGATGGTATTCATGGCCTCCTTGGCCGCATCCATCGTGGCCGTGACTTCGGCTCTTAAGGCTTGGTTTTTCACCCTAAGGACGAGATTCTCTCTGAAAAACTCGGCAGCCATTGTCACGACTGAGTTTCTCTCGTCCTTAAGAGAACGTTCCAGAGCCGCCTTCTCGTCCAGCATTTCGGTCAGCCGAAGGAGATAAGTTTTATTTTGAGACTCAAGCTCGGCCGACCATTTTTCCAAGCTATCTTGGACTGCTGGTGCAGCACCTCCTGCCGGCCATGGCATACTGAGCATGGCCAGCTGCGTCCGTCACGTCATGGACGAGCTTCTTATTGTCCTTCCTGAGCAGTCTTGCCCAGTCTTCAGTTATCATGCTGCGAGCAAAGAGCTGAAAATGAAAAAAAAACGAAGATATGTCAGGACGGTTGTATAAGCAGATAAAGAATTCTAAGTATAAAAGACAAGCGTCGAAAGAAGAAGGATGTACCTCGGCAGCAAGTTGGGACATGTAGCCTACATGTCCTGATGATGCTCCCCTCAACCCCTTGATGTAAGGTTCATGGAAGCATTTGAAAAGCTCCAGCTTGAGCTTCTTGCGGTCAGCCGATGACATCTTCCCAAAAGCAGCGGAAGATTCATCGTCTGAAAGGATGGGAGAGCCGTCAGGGGCTGGTCCCTTCCCTTTATCTGAAAGATTAGACTCGGCAATATTTCTAATTGGAATAACCACGGCTTATTTGTTGGACGGACTCATCGGACGCCCGCCAACCCGCAGTGTTCTAACTATATTTGAGTAATAAGACTCACCAGAAGAACGGGAGGCCGTCCTAAAAGCCTCCGGCATCTGCCCTACCAGAAGGCAGACCCGTCCAAAGCCGGGTCCGGATGAGAAGGTTTAACCTCGGATCCGTCCACTGGAGCAACCGTCTTAGGTTGCTCAGATTGATCGATAGAACCGGTGTGGGTAACCAAAGCCCTCTCCTCAACGACTGGAGGATCATCTTCGGCCGGGATGACAATCTCGACTTTGGGAATCGGCCGAGAAGGCTTCTTCTTCTTGGCCGTGAAGCCTTTGGACTTTTTGGGTGGAGGAGCGTCGCCAGTTGCCGCTGGCCTCTTCTTAGATGCCGCTTTATCCGCTAACGCTTTGGACGTTGGGGCATTTTTCTGAAACACAAAGCAAAGTTAATAAGGAAACCGTCCAGAGATAGTCTAGGGCTCTCTACTCCTTGAAGCAGGAGCTCGTCCTAAGGCATCTAGGACGGTCTGCCTCTGGCAGAAGGAAACCGTCCTAAAATGATCTAGGACGCTCTGCTCCTTGAAGTAGGAGCTCCTCCTAAGGCATCTAGGACGGCCTGCCTCTGGCAGAAGGAAACCGTCCAAGGATAGTCTAGGACGTTCTGCTCCTTGAAGCAGGAGCTCGTCCTAAGGCATCTAGGACGGTCTGCCTTTGGCAGAATGAAACCGTCCAAGGATAGTCTAGGACGCTCTTCTCCTTGAAGCAGGAGCTCGTCCTAAGGCATCTAGGACGTTCTGTTTCTTCGAAAAGGTAATTCGTCCAAAAAAAAAAAACAAAAAGAGAGAAGAAGAGATTGTACCAGCGTATCTGTTCTTTTTTCAGCATCAGTCTTACTAAACTTTTTCCAGAGGGAGTCGGTGAACTTGGACGCACTCATATCTCCCTTCCAAGACTTTTTTAGTTTCGCCTTGGCCGAATCTGCATAAGAAAAAAAACCATGGTGAAATTCTCAAACTTAGGACGAAGGGGTTTACTTAGAGTTTATCGAAGGGTATACCTCTATCCGCGGCCGGCCCCAAACCGGCCGCGACCAAGAAATCGTCGCTGTAAAACATCTCCTTGAAAGGGATCCAGTTGGACGGACCCTTGAAGGAGATGTCATTGACGGAATATTATGAGACCTTAAAATATTCCATCAGCTCCTCAGCCGAGCTGTTCTATCCAGCTCCAGAAAGGACGCTGTTCGTCCGGTGTTGGTAGCGCTCCGGCTAGTAAAGCGATACCGTCTGGCTACCGCCTTGTTCGGAGCTTGGACGAACAAGAACTCGGCCTTCCAAGCATGCATCTTGGACATCTTGTCCCAAGACGTCATGTAACCTTGCCGATTGCAAACGTTAACCCAAGCCCCATTAACAGTTTTAGGAACCTTGGAGACATAGTGCATTTGTGAGAAAGCCGCCATGGACGGGTCGACGCCCTTAAAATCACAGACGGCTATGAAAGTTAGGATGTTTTGCCATGAATTTGGGGCAAGTTGATTACGTCATATGTTGTAGTAATAAAGAAGTCGAGTGATAAAGGGATGAAGAGGAAAACGCAGTCCGACATCTAACGCAGACGATTGACAGCGAAATGGCCAGCAGGAGCACTAAGTATAGTGTCCTCCCGGCCAGGAAGAACAAACTGATACCCCGGCATGGGTATGGCTGAAGAAAGGTGGTCAAGATGGCGACCTACTCGTCCTAGCCAGCCACTTTCAGCCAGGATGTATCTAGGTTCAGACAAGGGGCCAAGGCGCCGCCTTATCTCAGAAGAGGTGGTGGATGGCTCGTCTGAGTCGCTAGCGGCGCAGAAGAAGGTTTCGGCCTCATTCGACTCATCTGAGGCCGCCCTTGGATTTGACGGGTTAGGCTCTGGAGAGCCCTGAACTTCAGATTCCTCCTGGACGAGTTCAGGAGACGGGCTTGGGTTGGCAGGACGAGCGCTCTGGACTTCTCGCTCTCCATCAGCGGGAATCCGTCCAGTTGATGCCTCCTTTCTGAGTAGAGGCCGGCATTTTAACCCTCTTCTGATACGAGCCGTCTGCTTGACGCGCGCCAGAGTACCCTGCACAGGTAAAGACCGGGTCGTCTGACTATGCCGTCCATGGCTAAAGAAAAAGAATGCAGGTCCGGCCGAGATAGGTCCAACTCTAGAAGATGCCGAAGAAGTCAGGCCCTCTGGTATAGGGTTAGCACCAACCCTTGAGTGGCCGGGATTGTTCGATGAAGACGACGAATCCATTTTCTTAAAATATGCTTGAAAATATAAAGGAAATGAATGAAGAAATACTTGTAGATGAAAGCTCGGACGAATGTCAAAGACGAGTTGAAATCTCGGACGAGTGGAGTAGTAGTTTGTAAGAGCTTGGACGGAAGTAAATTCTCTCTCTAAAAAACTCAGTAAAAATTGCAGAGCCTCTCTCTATAGAAAATTTCTCAGCAATGTTAAAATGATTCCAGAAACGACAAGGTCACATATTTATAGAGGGGTGAAAATGACCCCCTCATCCGGTAAAATAACCGTTGCCCTTAGGGTTACCTGTGGAGACCGGCAAAATGGCGCTCTTTTTGAAAAAGAAGTGGCAGTTCAGGTCGGTTAAAAGAGGAAGATCAACAGTCTTGCCTAATAGGTAACTCCCTCTTTTAAGGGGCAAATGTTGTAGCCTAAAAATCACAAGCTACCCTCATGACACATGGCACTACTTCAGCCCTACATGTGGCATTCGTTTAGGCCAATAAAAGTACAAAGGCCTGCAGGTTCTTTGGGCTAAGTACACTTTTCTGAGGAAAAGGTGTACTGAAAAGCTCCTTGTGGCCCTAAAATTGTATTAGGCCCAATGAAGTAAAGCCTGATTCAGCTAAGGGTAAAATGTATTGACCAATCAGCACTTGCCACGTGTCCTGATATTATTGCTTAGCCAATCAGATGCTCCCAAATTAGGGTGACATCAAGTACAACTTTAACAGTATAAATATCCTTGAAATCAGGGAAAGGTACGTTTTTCAGAGCTAGTTGTTATTCTGCCATAAATTCTCTCTCTCTTACTTTCTCTCTCTAAAAGTTCCTTCATCCTGATATCTGACTTAGCATCGGAGGGGAATACCACCCAAACTCGGTGGGTCCTTTTTTGCAGGTTGCTGATCGGAGTTCAGAATCGGATTCGGGCCAGTTTGTTGCACAAGTCTCCAAATTAAGAACCTGAAGTTGGAGTTGTGTTTTTGCTTTGCTAGTTTCATACTACGTAACAATGGCCTTGATCAATCATTGACCACTACTCCTACCACCAACCCAGCCACACAACCACCACATCAACCACTAAACTCACCACCTTAACAACTAAACCACACCACAACCACCTATCGCGATCGAAACACCACGTGCCACTGAAATCACCCGATCGCACCGAAACCACCACCCAACCCCTAAATACCATAACCACGAAACCACCACCCATGCGCCAAAACACCACCCGTGGCCGAAACACTAACCGTGCACAGAAAACCGCTAACCATGGTTAAAACCACCACTCATGCGACTAACCACCACGTCTAAATCATCCACAAAAAAAACTCCAACCCAACTAAAAAACCCAACTCCAATGCTTTGATTTTGGCTTTAGATTGTCAAATTCGGCCATAAATCTTTAGATATGAAGTTTTATGGTCGAATTTGACCTTTAAAACCTCAATGTGGCTTTTAATGGTGGTAAAGAAGGAAAAGAAGGAAGGGAGGACCGGTGAGGTGGAGTGGTGACGTGGCATCGGTGAGATGCGGCAGTGAGGGGCGCCGGTGAAGGGCAGCAGTGACAGGCCGGTGTTAAGGTGGTAGTGAAGGGTGGTGGGAATGGTGGTACTTGAGACTTGAGAGAGAGGGGAAAAATAGTAAGAGGAGGAAGATGAGTTCTCAACCAAACAACATTTTTAATCAAAGGGTTTTCTTTTCCTTTCTCCTTGTTTCCCCTTCATGAACCAAACGCTCCCTAAATTTGCTTTGTTAGTCTCGTAATATTGGTTACAGGAAGTCCATACAAGTGCTAAGAAAATAAATACACCTATGTAATATCAGCAGTAGTTTAAAATAAATAAATAAAAGGCACTTCACTGATCCCGCTTGTGGCGGTGATTAAATGAAAATTTTTGAAGTTCAGTTTTCTAAAGAAAATTGGTATACGATTTTAGTACAAAAAAAGTCGGCTAATCTGTTATGGTCGTTGACAATCAAAAGAAAAAGGGTGCCCGATCATGCGGATTATCTCACCGAATTGTCAAAGTGCGTCAAGGATTTTGGTACTTGTTGAGGTTTAACGTCACATCATGTGTGACATATGTTTAAGAAATAATAATAATAATAATTAAATCAAGGGAAGGAATCAAAGCAAGTTTGCGCTTCTGTGATATGCAAGTCATGGTATCAATACAATCAAGGGAAATTCTCTTTCGTAGCCCCCTGGTCTTATATTTTCTCAGCGGAAGCACTTTTTAAATTTATTTCTCAATGGTAGCCCCATGTTATTGTACAACTTAATCTTGTAGCATTAGTATATTATTAGCTATTAAGTTGTTGTTATTAAATGTTAGACTTAACCTTATCTAACCTTAAGTAATCTTTTTACTAACCTATCCTTTTCCCTCCAAACTACTATTTTATTTTTCC
Source organism: Beta vulgaris subsp. vulgaris (assembly GCF_026745355.1). NCBI lineage: Eukaryota > Viridiplantae > Streptophyta > Magnoliopsida > Caryophyllales > Amaranthaceae > Beta > Beta vulgaris. The sequence continues at coordinate 26,028,907 of NC_079208.1, forward strand.
CTCCTCCCATTTTCTCTCCTTCACTGGCTATAAAAACGAGGCAATCCCTCCTTTTTCCCAGTTTCACTCTTCACCCCTTAATCTCCAACTTTTCTCTCCTAACACCATGAATTCATCCTCATCAGTGAACCCCACTTCCATGGCTGCACCTGCTGTAACCATGGATGGAACGTTGAGACTTGTAAAAATCAAGCCTTGTAAGTGCGACCCCACGAACATGCTTGAGTTGAGGAAGATCAGCTTGTTGCACAATTGAGTATAAATTGCAGAAGTTATATAGAATCAATTGAAGTGTACTTCAATTCACTTCAATTCTATAAGCAATCACAACAAAAGTCTGCAACATCATGTGATTTAACATATAAAAAATACTTTAATTGTCAAACACAATATCAAACCAGGTGGTAACATCACAACAAAAAAAAAACCAAAAATCAAGCAATTGTTAACAACAGTACAAAAAGCTAGAGTATGAAGAACAATCATTACACCATTAACAAAAACAAAAGTTTCAGTAAAAACTAAGGTTGACTAGAACCCCCCTTCTTCTTCATCTTTTTTCCTTGTTCTTTGGAAGTGAGTCCTCCTTTGCAGGTTTGTGAATTTTGGCCAAACTCTTTGCAAATGCCACATTTTACTGTGTTAGATCTCTTACATTTTCTCTACTCTTCCTCTTCTCTCCTCCTGTTTCTAGGAGGCCTTCCAACTCCTCTCTTGAATGCTGGTGGTTCAATAGCAGGTAATGAACTCTCTGGCCACTGCTCCCTATCTGGAATGGCCTTAATATTTCCATCATATGTTCTCTTGTACATGTCAATAGAGTACCACTCACTTACAAACTTATGAGGATCAAGCCTAGCATGGTGAATGGCCCTCACTACATGTTTCTAAGGAAGACCACTCAATTGCCAAGCACCACAAACACAAGTCATGTTGTTCAAGCTCACGGGCAATGTTAACCTTCCATCCACAACCTCATACTCTCCATCACCACTTAGATATGCAATGCATGTCCTTGAGTCACTGCTCAACACTTGAAGTCTCTTGATGATATTAGGGCATATGTCATCCCTATCCCACTGTTCACAGACTTGCCTCCTGGTGGCCATTCTCACCATTGTCACTCTTCTCACACCTACAAAACAAAACAATAGTGTCATTAGACATCATAGGTAGGTTTTGAAAAAAGAGTGACAAAGACAATTCAAGAGTTCTACCTTCAATCAATGTGAGCATAGGCCTACATCTGTCAATGCCTAGAGTGGCATTGAAGCTCTCAACAAAATTGCTCTTATTCACGTCACTTTTCACTCTTGGTTGGAAAGCATGTTTGGACCATGTAGATTGCTCTTCAATTTTAGAAAGCCACACCAAGGACAAAGGATTTGCTTTGTGCAACTGCTTCATTGCCTTCTCAAAGGTAAAGAAAGAATATGCACCACTAGCTTTCCAGAATAAGCTCAGTATCAAAGGTCCAGGAAACTTCCGTTTGAAATTCTTGGTCAAATGTTTGCAGCAATACCTTAGGCCACAAATCAGCTATGGCATTTTGATTGCCCTGCACCAACAAATGGAATTCACATAAGCATACAAAAGAAGCAACAAACTGAAGGAAAATGCTCTAAAAAAATACCTTCTGCCTGTCTGAGATGATGCACCACTCATCTCCTCTTCCTCCATCCTTCAGTACATTTTTAAGATGCCATAAAAAAAATCCATGCTTCTTTATCTTCACCAGCTACAATACCCCATGCAAATGGGACAATTTCGTTGTTTGCATCTAATGCAACTACAGATAGAAGAACTCCCCCATAATTACCCTTCAAGTGAGCTCCATCCACACCCACTAAGCTCCTACAACCAGTAAACACCCCATCGTTAACTCCCTTGAAAGCTATGAAAATAGAAGAATATCCTAAGGGTCTCTCTGGATGTGATGGTGGGTTCCATGCACAATTGGCCACAGAACCTGGGTTTAAATTCTTTAGAACCACACAGTATGTAGGAAGATAGCTATAGGACACATCATAACCCCCATGTATCTCCAACAGAGCATGTTTCCTAACTCTGTACAAAGTACTCTGTGCCATTTGGACCCCAAATCTCTGGAAAAGAAGCTGATTCAATGCCTTAGCTGGAACATCATTGTTAGCTCTCATATCCTCCATGAGTACTCTTGCAGCCCATTTGACATTCACCATTGGATTGTTAGTTTTCAGTCTCACACAATTGTGTTCAGCATTTTGAATGGACTTGATGGCCTAAGTAATCCCATCTGGCAACCTTCCTGCATGCAATCTCCATCCACAATTCATATCACAGCATATAACAGTATATTTCAAGTTGTTTGCCCTAGCAACAATGATTGAGAATCCACTCTGTATGCAGTAGTCTCTGACTACATCTCTAAGGTGTTGTTTGTCCATAAAGATTTGCCAGGGTTTGAGACCGATTTTACCAAATTCCTCGTTAGGGTACATCTCACCATTTTCATACAACTTTGCAAAATAGTTGTCTTGTCCATCATCATAGTCATCCAAATGTGGACCCTCATATAGGTCAAAGTTATCATTGACAAGGAAACCAAGATCATCATCTGAACTTACTTCAGCCTCATTAACCAAGCTGTTGTCACTCTCATCACTGTCACTATCGCCTTCGTGATCAGAGGGAATGTATGCATCATCATCGCTTAGGGAATTGTTATCCAAGTTGTCCACATCCTCACTCAAACTTAAAGTCGTTGATCTTCTCCTTCTCACACTTTCTGTGGTTGACAAAGACTCAGGGGTAGTTGTCATTATGCCCTTTCTTATGGCAGTGGTCTTTGGTATCTTCTTGTTTGGTAGCTTTTGAAGAAGTGAGTTGTACTTTAGTGGTTTTGGAAGAGAAGGTGTCACCATATATGGATTGTTAATGACTAAATTTAGGGTAGGGTTCATGAATATTGCACTTTCAGTTCCAATGGTGGGGCTTTGACCTAAGCAAACAAACTCTTTGTCAACTTCATTCTTCTTTCCCTTACCCCTCTGACTCACCTTTCTATATCCCCTGCCCCTACCCTTAGGTGCCATCCTTTTGTCAGCCACTATGTCATTCCATGTCTCTTCAATATTAATGTGGTTGAAGTCTTCATTTTCAAATGAACCAAATTGGATCATAGGCACTTCAGTGTAATGGTGGTTCTTTGGTGGCTGGATAGGGGGTTGTAATGGTGGTTGAACAGGGGAAAATGAAGGTTGCTTATCCTTTCGTGTTGCTCTCAGGGCAAAGCACTTTTAAACACATCAGTAGATTTGTCCAACTTCTCCACCAAAATGTGAATTTCCTTGTTACCCTCTAAATTAGAAAACAATTTCATGAGGTCCTTATCATTGTTCAAGTCAACATGTGTCATCCTGTTAACATATGAAAAAGATGGCAACCTAGGGATCTCATGATTCTTTTTCTCTGCCTTATCCAAATATTCTATGACTAAGTCCATTAGCATTGCCTTATCAATATCCTCCACTAATACATCAACATCCTGACCCATGTGGCTAAACTTCAAGGTGACATTATCTCCCATTCTTCAAACCAAAAATAACCAACATGCATACAACAAACAAAAAAAAAATAACACAATCAGCACACCACACAAAAGTTTAACATAGCTAATGTACACAAAGCTAATTAATTTAACATGATCAACAAACTAAGGTTATAACACAGTGTGGTTTTACTCAATTTTCATATGAAACAGCATCATTCACATTATATTAGGCTCACATAAAGGTAGTGGGAGCAGATCAGTAAATTCAGAAATAATATTGCAATAATATCGACCTACTCTATACAACTATATACAAGCTAAATCAACACCATTACCTCAAAAAAAAAAAAAAAAAACGCTACATCAACACCATCACCTACTGTAAAAAAAAAAAACACCATGACCTTTTAAAAAAAAAGCTAAATCAACACCATCAATAAGATCAGAATTTAATGAACACAAAACTAGAAATAATCAAGTTCAAGAACGATTCTGTAGAATAACAGTAATCAATCGTAAAGCACTTTCCCAATTTCCCAATATATGGGAACAATTTTTCCATATACTAAACCTGACTATAGTAAGTGGATGTATAAATTTGCATCAAGGACATACAGTCAAACCTATGGAAATTTAGAAAAAAAATCAAAATCCTGTAGGTTTCAAGCAATAAACAAAACAGAGTATATATCCTTGTTTCAAACAATTTAGTTCATCAACAGCGAAATTTAGAAGATAATTCATACTTCAAAGACAAAGGAAGGAAGAAGATGAACTTTTCGCCACCAAAATTTCAAATTATTGACCCTTGAGTTTTGAAGATGACCTAATCACAAAAGACATAGTATATTTTATTTGTGTTGTTGCAAGGTAATTCATGCTCGAGCAAAGAGAATATTTTGATTGAAGATTAAAACGGAGAATTAATCAAGATCGAAGTAAGATGTTCGAGAGATGAAGAATCAAACATGGAATGAAGATTAGAATACATTAGGGTATTTGTTAATCTTCTTGTTAAAGTTGAGTAAAAGCTTAATTAAGTTCGTGGTGAATTCTCAAAGGAACTTGGTTCTGTTCCCATGAAAGGAACAGACCTGGCACTATAGGAACAAGGTTAAGGAACAAGACTTAAAACTAATTTAGGAACTCCTAAGTGACTCTAATATTGTGCGCCTAAGTGAAATCTGTGCCCAATATAGTTGTTAGAGTTTTTAGGGATATTTGACTAAGATCCACTATTTTAGGAATTTAGTTTAAGTTTGTTAGGAAAAGATTTTAAAAGATTTTCTGATTTTAATTTAACTGATTTTTAAATCTTATAGTTTATCTTTTATCTTTTATATTTTATTTAAAAGATTTGGTTTTCGAAAATTTAATATTTCCGATTTCTAAATGTTTCGGATTTTTTTAATATAAAACTGTTATTTCCGGTTTTATAAAATATATCTTGAAAAAGATATTTTTCCTAAAAACTAGCTAAAAGATTTAATTTATTTATTTCCTAAAAACTGGATTACACGCCTAAACCTACTGCTACACGATTTATGTAGTTAGTGGATTTAGTGGCTTGGTTAATTATCCTCCAAGTATTTATTTAATTAAATGAGTTTAATTATTCTTCAAGTTTTGTAAAAACCACGTAATGTGTTACTGCTTTTCTTGTGAAGTGAAGTAGTGGATTAGTGGATGCTTTACATGACATGGAATAATTAATTTAATTTAATTAATTAATTAACATCATGGAGATCATGTGATAATGGTGTAATTAGTGGAGAACATGTCTTGTCTTAATTGTCTATAAATAGGCACCTAATTCATTTGAGCAAAATGTGTCTGACTTAGTTAATTTGTCTTAAGTTATCTAAAGTGTCAGTGCCTTTTCCTTAAGAGAATTCAAACTTACATTAATCGAGTTTATTACTCTTCCATTATTTTTACAAAGTGTATTTTTGAGAAAAAGGGTTTGAGTGAACTCTTGTAAGTGTGAGAAGCTTTGAGTGAAGCAAGAGAAAAAGAAAGAGAAAGAGAAAGGAACTTCGAGTGAAGTTTGAGAGAAACGTCAGTTGTGGGAACTGTCGTTGGGAACTTGAGTTGAGTGACTTAAGTTGAGAATCGAGAGAAAAGTAATAGGTTGTAATCAGAGTTATTTTGGCCTATTATAGTGGAAAGTTGTTTAAATCCCTTGTGGTCGAGGTTGTTTCTTCCTACTAGGCCTAGGAAGTTTTTCCTCGCTAAATCTCTCGTGTTCCCATTGTTTGTTCTCAAGTTTACTTTTAATTCCACAAAAAGTATAGCGTATTCTCTCACTATAATTCACCCCCCTCTTATAGTGCTCATATTATACAACAATTGGTATCAGAGCGAGAACTCTAATAATCAGGAAACCCTGTTGAGTTCAAGATCTTGAAAAATATGAATACTAGAGAGAAACTGGAAGAAGGGTTCTCTACGCAGAGGCCACCAATGTTCAATGGTAAGTTTTACACTTACTGGAAGAACAGAATGGAGATCTTTATCAAAGCCGACAATTACTATGTATGGAGAGTCATAGAGGTAGGTGATTTTGATGTCACTACCACTAATGACAAGAATGAGGTAATTCCTAAATCTATATCTGATTTTGATAAAGCAGATTTCGAAAAGATGGAAATTAATGCTCTTGCTATAAAATTGCTTCATTGTGG